>NW_022196895.1:80836361-80875432 GCF_008632895.1 Mastomys coucha
TGTGTGTGTGTGTGTGTGTGTGTGTGTGTGTGTGTGTGTGTGTATGCCTAGTGTGTGAGGGCTCCTGGAAGCCAGAAGAGGATGTTGGATCCTCTGGAGTGGTAGTTACTGGTGGTTCTGAGCCACATTGTGGGTGCTGGCAACCAAACTTGTTCTCTACGAGAACAGTGCACTGAGCCATATCTTCACTCCTTAACGGATCCTTTAATGTTTGTGCTGCTACGCACAGACGCACAGACGAGAAGCATAGGGTAGCCCCTCCCTCCCTCCTTCCCTCTGCCCTGCAGCCCTCAGACCTTCAATGCCACCACTCACTGGAGGATGAGTACGCATGTCCTCATATGGGTCAATAATCAACAGACTTTAGAGCAGAAGTCCTTCAAGAAAAATCCTAGTGATCAGCAAGGGCAGTGGGATCAGGAGATAATCAGAAGGGGGAGAAGCGTCCAGCAGAGCACAGTGGATGAGAAGGCTCTGGTGCAGAAGGGGTTTCTCCTCTCCAGTGACAAAGTCAGAACATAGCTTTTAAGACACAGTTACACTCTATGGCAGTTTTAAAAAGGCAAAGGGGTTTTAACACTCTTCAAATAGTTCTGCTCAATAGAATCTGAACAAGGCATTTGGATGGTATATTAAAATTCTTCAGAACTGGGAATCCATTTCCTTCTTTCTATCTAAATTATTTCAACTGAAAGACAGAATCTAATTAAGCTAAATCCTTTAAGCACATTCAACAACTCAATCCTCTTTTTTTGTTCTGAAACTTTGCCCAAATTTGAAGACTGGTCTCCTGTGAATTGTAATGAACAGTTAATTTCTATGAATACTTCTTCATAATGCTGTAATTTCCATAAAGAATCAAAGGGTATTTCCAAAATCCATTTCAGGTAAGCAGAAAAATCACATCTGGGATTTTCCTCTGGCACTGGTGTCAAAAACACTTCATAGCAACACCTGTCAAAGGTGGTAAAATGAACAGATCCAAATTATATTTTCAAATAGGAAGCTCAGAGCACTTTGACTTTAGCAGCTTGGACATTTGGGCTGATTGGCTGGCTTCTAGCCTAGGCTATATCTGGTCAGCCATGCCATCTTTTTTTTTTAAGACTTTTTTTTAAAGATTTATTTATTTTATTTATATGAGTATACTGTAGCTGTCTTCAGACACACCAGAAGAGTGCATCAGATCCATTTACAGATGGTTGTGAGCCACCATGTGGTTGTTGGGAATTGAACTCAGGACCTCTAGAAGAGCAGTCAGTGCTCTTAACCTCTGAGCCATCTCTCCAGCCCCAGCCATGTCATCTTGTAGAGCACAATATTCCAGGATTAGCATCCCTGGTTTTATGGTTTATAGTGGTTAGAAATGAGCAGTGCTATGAATGTCAAATTTGGGGGATAGTCTCTATGGTAATATGGCATCAGAACACATTCTCAGATGTAAGGTGGCCCCCCACAAGCTTGTATGCTTGCTTGAACACATCTCCAGCTGTTGCTGGAGTGGATGTGAAACTTTTAGGTGTTGGGGCCTTACTAGAGGAAGTGGGCTACTTTGGGCAGATCTGCTTTTATTTAGCTGGACCAAAGCTAGGCTCAGTTTTCTTGTCTTCCTTGTCTTGCCCGGGCTTCCTCTCCACTTTCCCCTTCCTCTCCACTGCTGCCTCCTCTCCCTCTTTTCTAGGCATGTACACATTCTTTCCCTTTTCCTCTCTTCCCTTCCTTTCCTACCATACTGTGAGGAGATGAGGCATCCCAGCCACATGCTCCTGCTGCCTTGCAGCCATCTGATTTCATGAGTTCCCTGTTATGCTGCAGTATGTCCCCTTAAACCATCAAGCAGAATAGAGTCTTTCTCCCTTAAGTTGCTTTGACAGGTATTCCCTTAGAGCTTCCAGGAAAGCAGCTAATATACATTCTCTCTACATGTCGACACTAAGAACACTGCCAGTGTTTTGGCCTGGAGCACAGCTGCTCAGCTGGAGCAAGGTGAGCCTGGAGTCCTTGGCTTCCTTTCTCCTTTCATTTCCCTTTAGGCATTCAAAGGGCCTGGTAAAAGCTGTGTTAAGGACATCTTTCTTTGCTCTCACCAAGGACAATCAAACAAGTTGTCTCTTTAGCAGGTTAAATGTGTCAGTTTTTATTAAGCGACTGCAGATGTGTGTGCACAGGAGGTGGATCCCTGAGCTGTGGAGCTGAGCAGGGAACTGTGCGTGCTTGCAGCTTTGTGGAAAGTGTTTGGTGCAGTGTTCAGCTGCAGAGGTCAGACATGGCTCTCAGGGTGTCTACTGGCTCTGGTCAGAGCACTGCCCATTTTCACAGCAAAAACAAACTGCAAGAAAGAATGTGGAAGCAAAGGCATTGAACTGTCCCTGAAAGCACTCTTGTGCTCCATAGCTCCCCATCATCGCCTTACTGGAGAATTCCATTATAGAACATAGATCCTTCTGTACTCTCAAGGATGGAACAGTTGTCCTTTCCAGAACTTGTGGCTGCAACTCTTAGAACTCACTTTTCTCCAGAGATTTGTCTGCCTCTTCCTGCTGAGTTTTGGCTTTTATATCTATATTTAGATTGTAGTTTCTCAGCTGCATGGCTACGCTACTTCCAGTGAAGTGAAATACATTGTTTTTCAAATCATGAAATAATTTTATTTAAAAATTGGCAAGGCTTTTTTTTTTTTTTTTTAAATGGGAACAAAACAGAGGAGATCTAGTCAGTAAAAAGGAATCAATGTCGATGGGTCACTTGAAAAACTATTTGGTTGGGTGTCCTTTGCTCTGACAACTTGTTTAAGTAAGGACTAAGTGGTCTCACTGGGTGCTTGCTCTCATTCCACTATGGCTGTGTATTCTGGAGATGGGGCTGTCCCGCCATTCCTCCTGGCATCCCGTCAACATTCTAGGGACGTTAGACTTACATTGTTTGGGTTATTTAGTTTCACTAAGGCAGACTTAGTTTGGGTAGGACAAGATTACATGTATCACTTTTGCAGCCTTCAGTTTTTTTTTTTTTTTTACACTTAGAATTTAGTGGATGCCCTGAAGCCACTTACTGCTTTAGGGGTGGCTCCCCAAGAGGCATGTCTACACTGTAATCCCTGGGTCCTGAGAATAATACCTTATGGCAAAAAACACAACTAGGCAAAGGATCGTCAGAGTATATTGATTCTGGGTCATACGCTAGCCCTTGAATTTAATTGTACACATTCTTGTAAGTTAGACACACAGAGAGCATGAACAGAGGTGGTCAGAGAGGTGTGAGGATGAAGGCTGGGGTGGGAGTGATGTAGCCACAAGCCCAAGAACACCGGGGGTTACTAGTATGGGAGAGGCAGGAGGGCCTGGAGAAAGCACGGTCCTGTTCCTATCCTGATGGTGGACTTATGGAGTTTTGAAGCACAGGTACTTTACCACAGACCCCTGGCTTCTGGCTCTTTAGGCCTCACTCCTGGGAAAGTAGCACAATACATCCTGTGGGGTGAAATCTGATCCGTCTGGAGCAGTGTAGAAATCTAGTTTACTTTTATGGAGAGCGGCTGGGGTTTGAGGCCTTCAGGGTGTCTCACTACAGGGTTCATGAGACACCTCTGAGGTGGCTTGTTGAGAAGAATGACTTGATACAGCAGCCTAAAGCAGGTTCCTGGTTCAAAAAGCCTAGTAGCTTTGCAAGTGTTTCCCCGGGAGCTTGTGGAACAGGGCAAATAGGGATGCATGGTAGGACACGGGCAGTGTGGGACATGCAGAATGCGGGACACTGGCAGTGTGGGACATGCAGAATGCGGGACACTGGCAGTGTGGGACATGCAGAATGCGGGACACTGGCAGTGTGGGACATGCAGAATGCGGGACACTGGCAGTGTGGGACATGCAGAATGCGGGACACTGGCAGTGTGGGACATGCAGAATGCGGGACACTGGCAGTGTGGAGGATATTTTAAGTCTCAGAAGGGACTGACAGAGAATCCTAAGCTGGACTTAGGAGGTAGATAGGTAGTGGACAGTGTAGACCTTGAGCCAGAGCCAGAGTTGTTGCCTTGGATAGGACTTAAAGCACTGCTGCTGTTTTCTTGGATTCAGACTTAAAGTGCTGCTGTTGTGTGGCCTTTCAAATACATGTCTAGCTAGGACAGAGTGGGTAAATAAATTTCACTTCTATATGATAAACAAGTTTTAGAAAATTTTATTTCTTGATGTTTATACATACACACATGTGCATGCCTACATACATGCACACAATCTCCGAAAGGATTTCCATTATTGTTGACAGAAGTAGTTCTAAATTTTATGTGTAAACAGCCAATATCAGCTGAAATCTTAAAAGGAGGAGCAAGCAAAGAGGGCTTCTTTCAAGACACTATTTACAATGATGTGACTGAACAGTGTGCTGTTGGGATTAGCATAAGTTAACTAATTGAATGAAAAGACCTGTACACATATGAGGTATGGATATCGACAAGGGTGGACATCTGAGCTGGGAACAATGGCTAATCATCTGGAAAGGAGGCTGCCAAATGTCTCCCTTCAAGATGGAGTGTAGTTCTGCTCAGATGAAATCAAACCAAAGAACTCTACAAGTGGGGTTGAACCAGACTGGACATACTTGAATATATAATAGTATTAATTTAAATGAAAAATTGAGAACGACTAACTCTTTGGTTTGGTTTGTGCCAAACATTGCCAGTTAGTTTTTCCTTTTTCCCTACCAAGTGTCTTTAGCATCAGTTATTCTACAGGCTTTGTCCTGCGTTTACCTTGTGTCTTTGTTAGGGTTTTACTGCTGTGGACAGACACCACAACCAAGGCAACTCTTAGTTGGGACTGGCATATAGGTTCAAAAGTTCAGTCTATCAAGGTGGGAACATGGCAGGCAGTGTCCAGGCATGCATGGTGCAGGGGAGGAGCTGAGAGTTCTACATTAGGACAAAGGTATTAAAATCCCATGCCTACAGGGCCACACCTACCTCAAAAAGGCCACACCTCCCAACAGTGACACTCCCTGGGCCAAACAGATACAAATCATCACACTTTTGGTCACTTAAAATAAAATGTGGTCCCAGGAAGACAAAAAAGCTCTTGCTCCGATTTTTCGATATGAAACTTTTCCATATGAAATCACCACTTGGGAGTGGTGATTCATGCTTGTAATTATAGCACCAGACTAAGGCAAGCAGATCAAGAGTTTACAGCTAGCCAGGACTATATCAAGACACCATCTTAAAGGAAAAAGTTTAAAAATATTTGAGACAAAGTAGTGAAAAGTAAAAAAAACAATTAGGCAAGATCAACTAAGCTGGGTGGACAGATGGGGCAGGGGTTTGGGGGTGAGGTGGACAGACCTCCTTTCCTCAGTAAGCTACCACATCAAGAACCCATCTCAAACCTCACCACCCATTCCAAAGTTGGAAGAAACACCAGAGAAACTCTACCTACACTGAAGCTCCTGAGGACAAAGAAAGAGGTTTCTAGACCTTTCTAATGCATAGAACATTGTATGATCGAGGGGAAGGCCACGTTTAGCAAATGTTCAGAAAACACTTCTAATAGAACAGGTTATATATCTTTGTATGTTTTGATATGTTCGGACAAGCCAAATTAATTAGACTTTGTTTCTTGTGAATGTTCTTGCAAATATGGAAATTTGTAAAGTCAGAGCTCTGCCTGAACACATCCAAACCGCTTACTTTTACTCAAAATCCTGGAGAGGTCCAGGTGCTGGGACATCAACGGTGCACCAGCAGTTCTCAGATGGTTCTCCTGTAACTCTGGCTCAGCCATCCTAAGCAGCCACAGAATGGGGAGTCTCACATGCTAAGACACCTAATGGCAAAGGTAGCGCGAGCCATGCCCTGCATAGTGCCTTCCCCCTTAGCTCATGGGGGACACACATTTATTCCCAGGATCACCAGCTTGTGCAGCCCTTCCCACGATGTATTTATCGTTCGGCTTACTATTCTTAAATAGTTGACATCATCTCAAATTAGATTCCAAAGTAAATAGGCTTTTGACATCTTTTTGTTATTTTTTATCTTTATTTTGTAGATTATATAAAAGCCACACAATATTAAACA
The DNA here is from genome assembly GCF_008632895.1 of Mastomys coucha. NCBI lineage: Eukaryota > Metazoa > Chordata > Mammalia > Rodentia > Muridae > Mastomys > Mastomys coucha. The sequence goes on from NW_022196895.1 coordinate 80,842,429, forward strand.
GCATAAAATACTCAAGTTTTTACTTATGTGGTGTATAAATTTTAGTAATTTAGTTTATCATGTCGAGCTGAAATGCTGTCATGATATGATAATGCAGAATTTACATTTCATGATTTTTCACAAGGACCTGTTCAAACACTGACAGTGTACTTCCTTTCTGTGTAATGTACTTTGTTCTGAAAGAGCTGAGGATCACAGTGAGACCAGTTCTCTTCATTCTCGGCAGGAAGCAGTACACTGGCTTGAGGCTTTTAATTTTGTTGGGAACGGTTATCTTCAACAATAATATATCTTGTAGGAGTCACTTCCACAAATATGTATCGAAATTCAAACTGGCCATTTCCTGGGTTCTGAAAAACATGTAGATGTTATTACCCTCGCCAGAGCTTACTGGCCCCACTGACCCTATGACCTGAGACTGTCATATATACCTCTTCCACTTCTGCATGGACCGTTCCTTGCTTCCCTGGTTCAGAGCCCTCAATGTAGAATTTCACACGGATGCGCTTTAGCCCCTTGTTTGCATATTCAATAAAACTGTTGAGAAAACACAATGCACATCCAGAGTCCCTTCACTCAGATTACCCTAGAGTGCCTCCAGGACACATTACCTGACATGCTGTCTCCGCCCACGTCTCGACGTTTCCCCGAAGCCTTTCACAGGCTCACCAAATACGCCAATCACCTGCAGAATAGATACTACACTTTAGTGTAGTTATGTGTAGTGTAGTTGTGTAGAAATGTGGTTCTTTTCATGGTTCCTATGTGATTCTGCACATGCCAAGTGATTTCAGGAGAATAAGAGAATCGTGACTCAAACAAGAAAACAAGGGAAAAGGGCATTATGTAAAAATCATACAGTTAAATAACTTAGGTAAATATTTCACTCGGGGAGAGATGGGTCACTGTTAATGGTAGCTTCAGGATGATACTGGACTCATACTGAGAGATAAAATGAACAGGCAATAAGTGAAATTATGAGCAGGTGTCTAGTAGTAAAAGCCATGAGGTCAAAATGAAAATTTAAAGCCCCATGTACATATAATGAGGGTAAAATATCAAGTAATGACATAAAATAAACCAGGTGCAAATCTTTTCCTAATGAGAAAATCCATTTGACATAGAAATGGTTTTCAAAGCAAATACTTTACAATATACAATATTCTCAAAGACACAAATACTGCATTTTGTCTTTGAGTGTTTTTATTAGTGCAAGCATATATGGGAAGGGAAGTTGTTAGATACCTAAGACCTAAGTAAGAGCTGAAAAAGGAATGTGCAAAGGGTTAATAGTTCAATCCTAGCAGTGTCAGATTATCTACTGTAAGGGAGCTTATGGCCTGGCAAAGAGCGGGACCCGGCAAAGAGTATGACAAAACATACCTTAAGCAACAGCTAGGAAGCCATGATCCTAGCAATACTCTATTCCTGTATTCTGTGCAGTTCTATTTGTCTCAATCTGAAAATGCTTGAGAGCCCGAGCCTGTGATTACTATTGCATCCTAAAAGTTGGGATGCCTACTGGAGACCACACAGAATTCTGTGAATTCCCACTGATTATAGTGGAGCACCCTAAGTGTAGTCCCCAGCCAACTTTTAACTCTCTTGGCTACACTTTGGTTTGGGATACAAAAGGAAGGATGCCTGAGACCCGACACAGGTGCACTTAACACCTGTGAGCAATGGGAAAGGGATAACAGTGGGGAGGAGAGCATACACAGGGACCAGGGTCAAAGTGTGTCAAAGAACAGAGACCTAGAAAACAGAAGAACAGCCCATCGGCTCAGCACTGTGACTCAGATGGGATGCATACCTCCTTCCCAATACAGTCACCAGAAAACTAACCTCGGGGTGTGATCTGCATTTGCCTAAGGCGTTCCCATAAATGATATTAGGACTGGATGAGGAAAACAGCTCTTTGAAGATCGTGTATAACAACCCGCCTGAAAAAGCAGAAAGAGAGCGAGCAATGAAGTGAAGTAGTGGGGTGAGAGGCTGTGCAAAGGTACTCAAGTGCTTGCTCGGATCTGTAACCTGTAATGCTGACTCCAACGAGCACCACTACCAAGTAGGTGACGTCTCTCCCAGCTTCTTTCACTGCAAAGAGAAAATGTCAACAGGTTACAAGTGTGTCCACAGAACCCTGGCCTCCGGAGGCTTCAGGTGTTCATAGCAGGTGACAGTGGATCTGGATCCAATGCACCATTCTCAGTAGTAGGTCATCTCAAATGCTCCCAAGCTTCAGAAAAAACTCCTCACCCCAGTGAAAACCAGGCCTAGCTCCACTTAGCTCCTGGGACCAGTAGAGAACTGGACTGTTTAGTGTGGCATGGCTGCTGTGCAAAGGGCCTAGGAATCTCTGGATTTCTGTCACCGATAATGATTTATCAGTTCTAGTAACAGAAAACTGCTTTTGTTCTAGTAACAGAAAACCCTTACCAGTTTCTTAAGAGTGAAAATGACCACATATGAGGCAACATGTACACAGGTCTATTCTGTCTAGATCAAGAAAAGCAACTCTTAACCCACCCCATAGACCCCACTGGCTAGTGCACAACATCAAAGAACTGTGCTTGGAGTTGAAATGTAGTTGGCTAGGAAGATCAATTAATCGAGGCTGTTAGTTTTTCTGCACTAAGTATATGAACATGGATTAAAGAGCAGTTTGGGGAGATAAGGTAATCAAAGGGGGAGTGTGTACAGACACATTATTAACACACATGCATGTTACCTGTGAAGCTACAACATCACAAGTACACTCACGGATTATGAGTGCACCTTACCTCTTTGGTACACTTATACATACATACAGTCACATGAGGAACCCAGATTTTTCTAACTTCAGTCTTTAAAATTTTATTTTCTCAAGAAAGTTTAACAGGTGGTATTTTTCCCCTATTGTATAGGTACAATGAAATATAATAAATCACTTATTTAAAAGTAGTCTTTACCATAACACTTTCAGTTTTCAGTACAAGTCGCTAACTTTGAGTATTTGCTGCTCTTGCAGACATCCAGAATTCAGTTCCCAGAAAGATCCCCATTCCTTTTGTTTCTGCGGTTCTCCGCCTCTGGTGCAGGCACTCCAAAAGTGGGGAGCACCAAGAGCTGACAGTCTGAAGTCCCCTTTCCCCCTCCTCTTACCTTTTTGAGACGCTGAGACGCCGGTGTCCTCTCTTTGATTTCTGCCAATAGACACTTGCTTGCTATTATCCTCCTCTGCTTTCCGGGGGTCCGGTCCTTGTGTACAGAAAGTTTTCTGGGTGAACCCAAGGACAGTTCTAGGTTGCACTGTTTTCTTCTGCTCTCGCAGCCCCCATCTCAAAGGCTGAGTTTTTAAGCAAGCTTTGGTGAGCACAAAGTGTGGCAATAACTGCCTGCCCAAGGATCCGTGCAGCTTCTCCGCATGCTGTACAACTCGTAGAAAAGCACAAATCATGTTCAAAAACTGTGGCTTCGGGACTGCAACTTCTAAGGTCCGTAATCCACACACTCAGACGGACAACACATGAAACACATTACACAATGTGTTAGGCGGATGTCAGGATCAATAATCTACAAGAGAGGTTAGGTACACTTTTTTTTTCCCTTGAATTAAAACGCCCTATTTACCTTCCTACTGACATTCACATCTTGCCCGCCATGCTTCCGCAAAGCATCCCGGGAAACACCAGACGTCCCGGGAATTTCCTGTTTAGCAACAGAAAGGAAGGCAGGATGGACTACATCTCCCACAATGCCACGCAACAGGGACGGCGCCCATCCTATTTTCCCAGACGCTTCTGCGGGGATTGCTGCGCGTGCGCTGTGTCCAGGACGAGGCGTGCGTTGTACTTGTATCCCTGGTTCGTTATTGGCCGCGTGGCTTAAACAAAATTAACAAAATCGGATTAGTTGCAAACTGCGTGTTCTCATGGCCTTTCTATAGAGCACTGTATCAACTGGGAAGTCCATGTCGTGGCTTTGCCATAATTATAAAAAACTTAAGCGTTTCCGTTTCTTCTTAGCTAACAAACGGAGCTGAACCGGACCACAACTGGCTAACGGATCAAGAACCGGCGTCTGAATGACCGGGGCGTGCGATAGAAGCCGGGCCTGGATAGTCCCGAACGTAGTGCACAGAGCAACCCAGTCCACGCATGCGCGAGCCCGGTCGCGGTTTTGCGCACGCGCGAGGGGCAGTGGCGCTGCGCTTTTCTGTCCCGCCGCTAGAAGGTGCCTTTTGGTCTCCATGGCCACCGGACGCGGTCGGATGATGAGACCGGGATGTTTCGGCCTCCAGGCGCTGCGGGGGTCCCTTTATGGTGGGGGCGCCACCTGGGGCAGCGCGAGGCTGGCCGCGGGGCGCTCCGGGTTCAGGTGACGCTCGGGGCTCGCGTGTGGGTCTCTTCAGGATCCCACCTCACCGCTCTTTCTAGAATGTCCGTCCTACTCTAGCGTGTGACTCCTGCTACTTTTTAACGCGGGAAACACCGTAAGCATGGCAAAGGGAGACCTCTCCATTCTGGAAACTAGGGTACCTCAAGTTAGGGACACAGGTAAAGTTACTGCCTAAGGAAGTGATGTACAATTCTAAGCATTCCATTCATTCACTGGTAGGTCCTATGCGAAGGCTCCAAGGCGATTTCCAGTCTCTGGGAGCCGACAGCAGCGCACACCTATTAGCACGGGCATAAGGCTCCTATGTAGCATTTAGTGATTTTAAGATGAGAATCACCCGTAGGGCATTTTGTGCACTTCTCCCACCACGCCAAGTTGTTTTTACACCGTCACAACTTGGTATGCAACTCGGTTTGCCTTTAAGCCAGAGCATGGTCCTCTCTCACAACAAGACAACGAGGGAACAGAATTTTAGGACATGGGAAAAGGGCCTCTGAAGAACCTTCAGTCACCCAAATAAGTACTTTACTAAACGTTCTTCCTTGTGACTGTTTAGAGCACTGTACCCATCACCCAAGTCCACGATCACCAGCTGGAGGGATAGTGCTAAGAATTAACATTTTTTCTTTTGAGACAGGGTTTATGTAGCCTTGGCTGTCTTGGAACTCACTATGTAGACTAGGCTAGCCTTGTTAGTTCTGGGATTAAAGGCTTGTGCCACCACGCCTGCCCTGCAAGAATTTATACATTCCTGAGGTTTTTCATTTCATTACTAGGGCTTCTTGACTTAAACCTTACATGGATGTAGCAGTCATGTACATTTTGCTTTCCAAGGAGCGAAATGGTGTGTAAAAACAATTTGTTAACAGGGTATGTCAACTGCTTAAGTTCTCCCTCTCCCTCCCCTGTCCTGAATCCTTTCTAGGTTACCCTGCTTTCAGAAAGATGGCTCTTTGTAGTGTTAAATAGTTCTTGACTGAGTTTTCACGATGCTGGACAAACCATAAGACTTGTGATGGAATGGGACAGCCTTTGCCAAAGTAAGAGAAAGGCTAGCCTTTAAACGGGAAATTTGAACTTTAAGTTGATTTCCTAAAATTACCTTTAGATCTTGCTCTGTCAAACAAGATGTAAGTTTGAACTTACTGATAGAGCAATGTAAGTAAAGTACTTGGCATGATGGTGTGGGAACCTGCTCTCACCCAGTGAACTGGTTCTGATCAGATTCTGATTGGTAAAGCTGAATCTAGTCAGCTGCTGAGCCTAGAATGATTGGCTGTATTGAGTATGGTGATGCGTGCCTAGCACTTGGGAATTGGAGGCAGGATGATCTCTGAACTGAAGGCCAGCCTGGTCTACAGCATGAGTTGCAGGGCAGCAGGGCTTATTCACTAGTTCCTCATTTAACACATATGTGAACACTGTATGTTGTAAGAAATATATCAGAATGCATAACAAGTTGGGTTAATTTATACCCATTCTGATTTTTCAAGCTAATGAATACAATTTAAAATTATTTTTTATAAATATGTTGAACTTATTCTAAGCTACCAGGCAAAATGTACACTCAGGATGTATTTCCCTTGCATTTCTGTCTGGACCTTGAAACTTTAGTGGATTCCACATAGAACCATTTGAAGATATCTGTGCAGCTCACTGTTTAGTGGAATGGCTTGTGTCAATGAGACAACAGTGTTAGGAAGAAATGGGGAGTGGCTTTTCAGTCATGTGGAGATTGGCCTGTGTCAATGTGGTGTCAGTGTTATTAAGAAATGAAGATGTGCTTTTTAGTCATGCCAACATTAAACTGGTAAACTGGGATGTTCCACTGCTAGCTTGGGACCATAATAGCTTTAAATATCTAGTTGGAGACAGTTGTGAAATGAGAGGTCTCTAATAAATGCAGAAAACAAAAAAGCCAAAGTAGCCATGCCAGTTCTAGAAAAGTATTCAAGGCATGTCCATAGTAAAATACCCTTGATTTTCTTATAAATGTAGGATACAATCAGTTTTAAAGCATTTAATATACTCCCTTGTGCAGAATGTCATTAAGATGTATTTGAAGGGTTCTGGTGTGATGGCTCACTGACTGCTCTTCCAAAGGTCCTGACTTCAAATCTGTTTGAATAAGGGAAAATATTTTGTACCCTATCTCTTCTAAATAACTGTTGCTAGAAAGTACCTACCAGCCTTGGCCTTTAACTGTTTGGAGAGAGGACTCCATGGTACACATTAATCTAGAGTTTTTGTATATAACACTGACAAGTGACAGATGACCGCTTACTTCATGAGTCATAAATCCATGCGCTCAGATGTGGTCCATCGTAGATATCCTCTTATGTGTAAAATTAATATAAAGACCTTGGGAGGAAATAGTCTTGAGTAGAAGTCTTCATAAGACATGAGTATATAAAATATTAGAACGTAGAGAATACACTGTATTTCCTGTACACGGCTACCACCAAACATTCTTCTGACTCTGACTGTATCTCAGCTTCAGTATGTTGGCTTTTTTTCCAGACGTGTATGTGTGTGTGTGTGTATGTGTGTATGTAATCATGCGCCCCATTTTCCTTAAAAAAATATTTTAAATATATTAATTACTAAAAATATATTTAATAACTATGGCCTGCCAGGGCCCTGCCCTGACAGTCAGGTTCTAGTGGAAGGCACCTGATGACTTCAATTTAACTCTTGCTATTCAGGGGCCAAAAGCTGATGGGAGCATCAGAAATGGGAAAGGAAATTTAGTTACTTGGGTTTTTTCCTTTGACTTAGGGACCTCTCACTGGCCAGGCAAGAGTTGGTTAGCTCTTTATGGGTCAGAGAGAAAATAAAATAAAATCAGACACATAGACCCATGCATTCCAGATGAAGCAGAAAAAGGCTACAATGCTACTTTATTGTTAGTTTTTATACCCTCTCAGGATAATTGATCACATGTTTTTCTTAGCATTTTTACAATGTAAAAGTTTATGGTAAGTTTAAGGCAATAGTTCATGTCATAGGCTTAGGGAGTTAGAGCAGTTTACATGTCTTTCCATTAAGACTAGTACTAGACTACTGTTTCTTTTTCTACCTACAGAAGTTCATTGTAAGTTTAAAGTGATAATTTTATGTCATAGGTTAGCATGTTTTTTGTCAGGATACAGATAATCTCCCTTGTGATATTTGGAGTCTTGCATAGGTAGACTGGTCCATTTGCTTTGGAGTCTTGCATAGGTAGACTGGTCCATTTGCTTTGGAGTCTTGCATAGGTAGACTGGTCCATTTGCTTTCTAGTCCACTTGCTTTTATAACTACCCACTGGTATACCCCAGCCATCTCAGCAGCCATCCAGCATCTCTTAATTGAGAAAAAAACTGAAGGAAAACCCCTTACCAACATCAATGCTTTTTAGGTAGATTTAAACTTGACCAACGATTGAAAAGAACTCTGTGTTCTTGGATCAAGCCTTCACATAGCCACGTTATATAAATCACAAACAATTTAGAGAGTAATTTTGTTTATTTTATGTATGTGGGTGCACTGTTGCTGTCTTCAAACACGCAAGAAGGCATCTGATCCCATTACAGATGTTTGTGAGCCACCATGTGGTTGCTGGGAATTGAACTCAGGACTTCTGGAAGAGCAGTCAGTGCTCTTAACTTCTGAGCCACCTCTCCATCCCTGGGCATCATTCTTTGCTTCTGATTTCTTTGTGAGGGCCAGTTAAATGGCCTGGAAGCTTTTCTGCTGTAGAAATCTTTGTTTAAACCTCAAATTTGAACACAACTATAAAAGTATACAATAGGATTTTTTGTTTGTTTTGATGAGAGCAGCTGGGGTGACATTTTCAGATTTCATCTCCCTCTCCTTTCTGGATCCAGAGTACAAACTGAGGACCACTGTTCTGGGCTAATTCAGAGACTTGGGCTGGAGAGAGTTGAGGTGAGGTGCACCCTGGGTTTCATTTGCTCCAGTGAATGCAGAGGCCTGTGCTGCCAGGCACGGTGTGTTTACCTCTATGTCACCTTTAGACGCTGGGAGAATTTATCCAACCATTTATGCCGCCAGGGTCTGGACGACAGCTGCTAATATTTATGGGGAGTTCCCCATGTTCCAGCTGCTCTGCTTGTTGCGATTCAGGGAGAGAAGATCTTTGTGCTGCTGCTCAGAAGTCATGGGGAGCTGGGTCTGTGGAGGGTTTGATAGCTGGTAGATAGTTTGATGTACTTTCTAGGCAGAAAGTAATAGGCTACATTGCTGCCCAGTCAACCCAGGCCTTGGGTAAGGGCCTTTTGTTGCTTATGCTTTGCAATAGTAGGGTGTTCTTGGAGTTGAGTTGGTATCTTTAACGGTCCATTTGGTATGGATTTTGTATATCAGCTTCGAGAGGTCTTTAGCTTTCCATTGACATTTTTAGGACAGCTCATTTTGCTTCTGTTTACATCCTTTTTTTGGGGAACCAAGATGATCCTGAGGGTGGTTGGGTGATAGGTTCTCATATTGTATCTATATGGCATGCAGGGTATGAGAATATGTCAGTATACAGAATATTAGTTGTACACTGCTCAGAGAAGCAGCTTCTAGTAGGTTTTCTCTGCCAAGTCAAGGTGGATTAAAAATATAAAGTCAGGTTTATTTGGGAAAAGCTCTCAGGGTTGGAGTTGGGTAGGTAGGGTAGGGTGGGTTGGGGTGAGGCGAAGAAAAGGGGTGCACCTGTCTCAGGAGATGAGGTCAGAAATTGCCAGACAGCCAGGGAGAAAGACAAGACGGGGCGGGGGAGAAGGAGAGGGGGTGGGAGAGAGATGGGGGGATAGGGATAGGGAGAAGGAGAGAGAGAAAGAGAGGGAGAAGGAAAAGAGGAAGGAGGAAGGGAGAGAGGGAGAGGGAGAGAGAGGGAGAGAGAGAGAGAGAGAGAGAGAGAGAGAGAGAGAGAGAGAGAGAGAGAGAGAGACCAAGATGGGGGGGCAGAGAAGGGAACTATAATTCTGAGCTCTTGGGAATGCTATGAATGTTGAGGTGGTAGGCAGGCACTGCACGGTACACCTGGCAGAGGCAGTGAATTCACCTTTATATTAACAGGCTTAGGGCTAGGAGGTCCCAGCCTAACAGCTTTTCCAAACATTTCCAAGAAAAGTAGAATATCCACTGGGAGCACTTCTTGGGGCTGCCTCATAAAAGTGGGACCTGTGGGCAACTTCATGTGGGACTTCTTGTTGTTTCAGATCTCCCATAGTCTGAGTGAGCATCACTTGTTTTGAGGAATGACCCTAATATAGAGTAGTTTTAGAAACTTTGAAAATGTCTATTTTATCTGGTCTAAAACCCTGTTATAAAATGCATTATTTTATGCATCACTAGAAAGACAGCCAATTAAAATACAATTTATTGAGTATAAAATGTGGGAAAACTTTGGATATAGGTACTTTTGTGCATAACATAGTATTAACAGTTTTAACTCACAGATGGGAAGTTATTAAAAATCTATGGTTTCTACCTCCATTAGGTTTCTATCTGTTTTAATTAGATTTAATTGTCAGCTTGACACAGCCTAGATCCACTTGAGAAGGTAATCTCATTGGGTTTGCCCAGATCAGATTGGCACCAGGGCATGTCTGGGTGACTGGGTGACTGTTAGTTGGTGGCCTAGCCTACTATGGGCAGCACCATTCACGAGGAAGGTGGTCCTTGGCTCTAGAAAGCTCGCTCAACATGAGCCTGTGAGTGAGCCAGCAAGCAGCATTGCTCCATGGACTCTGCTTCTCAAGCTCCCATAGCCTGGAATGAACTGTTTGCTCCTCTAAGTTGTTTTTGGTCAGGGTATTTTATCGCAGGAAGAGAGTGAAACCTGAACAGCATGTGTGTTGTTTCCCTTCTGCTTCCCTCACACACACTGTGGAATATTCATCAAACAACCTATGTAAGAGAACAGAATCAGACTGTAAAGTGCGGCCTTTAGCTTCATACCTACCTCATGCTTCATTTGCACCTTCTATCCTCTCTGTTCTATGTTCTGTTTTATGTTGAAAAATCCTTATAGTTTATTGATCCTTCGGAATTTTGAAGAGGGGAAGAATAATTTGCTTCATTTGGTAATTGTACAACTCACAAATTATACAATTTTACTTTCAGAAAGAATTCTGGAGACTCATCTCTCAGGCAAGACCAGCACAGTGAGAAGCCTTCTTCTATCAGTTTTATATCTCTGGACAGGTAAGTAACCTGCTTCTCATGGGGTGGCAGGCTTTAGGCATTGGATTTTTAGAGGAAATTATAGTGCAGCATATACCAAGTTGCTCTCTTGAACTTTCTAAGAATAGGATTGTGTAGGAAGAATGTACAACACAGAGAGTTTGGCATGAGTCATGAGCTTGTCACTATTAGCCTTATGAGACTAGTTTTATGAAACTAAACTTCTAAAGGTAACAAGTATGTTGAAATTTTCCTTTTATTGAATTGTCCTCATTAATTACTTGTCAGTAGATAAAGACCGGAAAGCCAAAAGATCACGATTCTTCTGAAGATGGACGGGTCTTTGGGGTCAGTAATTTGGAACTCTTTTGTCTCTCTACTGAGTACTTTACTGCGACCTTTGGAACCAAAATCCATAGAATTGTGAACTTATGCTAAGATGTGTGCTGTAATACCGTTTGCGGGACACTGACATTAGCATCCTCTGGAGTCTTGCGGTGTTTACCCCAGTTTGTGTTATTGTGGTGAGAATGTGTTTCTGATCCTCCAGTTCCTGCATTTCAGCAGAGGGGCACACATGCTCGTGATGGAGGCACTGAAGTTCTGCCTGTTGATTCATCGTGGGCAGATGTGGTTGACATGCTGAGAGAGCCAGTTCTCCAGGCCCTTTGCTCTCTTAATTGGTCTATGCAATGAGAACTGTAATAACTAGAACATTACAATCAAGAAATTGATTGAGCCTGATATAGCTGTCTCCACCAGTGTCCAACTAATACAGAAGTGGAGGCTCACAGCCATCCACTGGACTGAGCACAGGGTCCCCAATAAAGGAGCTAGAGAAAGGACACAATGAACTGAAGGGGTTTGCAGCCCCATAGGAGGAACAACATGAACTACCTAGTACCCTCAGAGCTCCCAGGGACTAAACCACCAACCAAAGGGGTACACATGGCTCCAGCTGCATATGTAGCAGAGTATGGCCTAGTGGGTGGGTCATCAATGGAAGGAGAAGCCTCAAATGAAGGCTGTATGCTCCAGTGTAGGGGAATGCTAGGGCCAGGAAGTGGGAGAGGGTGGGTTGGTGAAGAGGGGGAGGAGGGAGAGGATAGGGGAAACCAGGAAAGAGGATATCATTTGAAATGTAAATAAAATATCTAATAAAAATATTAAAATACAAAAAATTAATTGAGGATGAAAGAATAGAAGTTTGCCTATTAAATGAGATGAATATGTCTAAAGTCCTCTCTTTAGGGTGCACAGCCAGTTGTATTCTGGTTATTTGTCGATTCAGTATTGGTTAACTTGTTTAACTTTCTCCCCCTCTCTCAGAATGCCCCCTGAAATCTTGATAAATATATTTTCTTACTTGGATGCGAAGACCTTGCTGCACATTGCATGTGTGAACAAACGCTTTTATGATTTGGCCAGTGACAAGTAAGGAGAATACTGTGTTGTGTGTTATATTTGATACCAGAAATCATGAAAATTAGTAGGCATTTTAGCCATTTTCTAAAGTAAGAAAATTAATTTTAGTATAATGTTCAGGCAAATTTGCATTTATGAGTGTCAGATAAGGGATGTTTGCATGTACTAAAGTTAAACCTCTTACTATTAGACTCTAGAATAAAACTGGTTTGTGATCAGGCTTCCTGGGCATGATAGACTCATCCATTCAGAGCCTTTTACCAGGTCCTGGTTTCCTGGGCACATGGCCTGTTCTCTGCAGATCATAGAGAAGTGGCAGGGGACCTTTGCCAAATTGACTTAGTTTTTCCTCTCAAATCTGTCAAACAAATATACTTGCTATGTGGGAAGAGTGAAAATGGGGAGGAGAGAGACTCAAGTGGGCCTTACCTTGGGAATCAGGAGGTCCCACAGGTAGGCTCTGGGTGTCTGTTGATAAAGACAAGCCACTGCATCTGTTTTTCACTGTGAGCATGGGGTTCTGAGAAGTGGGGTGCCCGGGAACAGTGAAAACAGATGACTTAAAGTCAAACCATAGGTCCAAGCTGGTGTTCTGCTTTCTCTGGAGATCTCCAGACAGCTCTGTTCTGCTGAGGACTGTTCTACTACCAGTTCTGGATAAGCCCAATCCAGTCATTTACTCCTGGTTTCCTTTTGATTACTATGACTCAGCATCCTATGACCCCAGCCTCTTGATTGAGACCAAAAGCTAACTTTTTTTCTTAATATTACAAAAGAGCTAGCTGGGTGGGAACCCCACCCTGGAGTTGCGATTTCTGCCTGAGACTGACCTTGAAATCAGGAATCTGCCTGCATTTGTATGTGCCTGTCTTTATATCTTTCTGACAAGCTAGCCTCTGTTCCTTTAGATCTGTGAAGCTCCTTATACTATGCACATTGCGTCCTTATATTTTTGTATAGAGAAATTATGTATTTTCAAACTGCTTTTGGAGTTCTTTTCCACAGCCTTAAGGGCTGTCCTGAAGGTCCCAGCATTTACCATTTGCTGAGACATTAGCTACACTCTCACCTCCTAGCCTCATCAGTCTGAGAGTAATTAATGTTAACAGGGATGCCATTCCTTAGAAGAATGTGAAAGCATGTACACTATTATACAAGCCTCACCCACAGCAGCCATCAACACTGAAGGCAGCTCACACCTTACTGGCTCTGTCCCAGGGCAGAACCTTGTCATGCAGTCCATTACACAGGACCAAGCAGGACACAGCAGAAACGGAGGTCTCCTAATAGTTAAAGCATATTTTGTGTGGCTTTTTAGGGTTCGTTCTTACTCAGTATCAAAAGATTATGCAAATATTAATTTTTATGCAGAACTCACAGATTGCTAGGAAAAGAGTATAGGTGAGTTTGATTTGTAAGGTAAGGGCATGGGGAATGAAGTGTAGGTAGGGGACATTCTCTGCTGGTTCTCAGATGCTAGTCTGTGAATATCTATTTCATGGATTCTGCATTTGTGAAGATTATAGTTTGAAGGTGCTTTCAAATAGAATCTATATTTTCAGTTTCTTCAGGTCATAGTAATGGATAATCTTTTTTTTTTTTTTGGTTTTTTTGGTTTTTGGAGACAGGGTTTCTCTGTATAGCCCTGGCTGTCCTGGAACTCACTCTGTAGACCAGGCTGGCCTCAAACTCAGAAATCCGCCTGCCTCTGCCTCCCAAGTGCTGGGATTAAAAGTGTGTGCTACCACTGCCCAGTGGATAATTTAGCATGTCTGGTGCTCTGTTTGCTTTAAGTGAGGAACCCACAGTAAATCCTATGACTTCACCGAGGCTATCCTCGACTGTCCTCACCATTCAGAGTGTGCAGCTGATTAGAAACAGTGGTTTTTGTGTTTTAATTTAAAAGGTATTATATAAAATTCTTACACCAGAGGCTACATGTTTTATCTACATCAACTACTGGGTATTGTTTTTGACAATAATTCTGGATCATTTTGCTTCATTAAAATGTGTTTGTATTCATGTATATATGCATATTTGAATGCACAAGTCTAGATTCAGTTATGTCATCTATATGGGTAAAAACTAGCTACCCCCCTGTGTCTATTGGGAGGACTAACTAAATGAGTTAACTAAAGTATGTGAATTCCTTAAATAATCGACAGATGAGTGCTTAGGAAAACTTATTTACCTTTCTGAAATTAGTACATGTTCATTGTTAAAAAATAGGAAGCAAAATGATTGTATGTTTACTATTGTCTTTGTGTACAGTGCTTTTATGTATGTACAAACCCACAATAAACCAGATTGACACCATATAAACTGATTTTTTTTCTACAATTGAACTCCCATTTAGTTATCTTGCAGAAAGATAGTATGGGATTCTTAATTTGAACCTGACTCTGGGAGCAGGTATTTCCCTTTTACGTGTTTTTTAAAACATTTTGCTTCACATAGTCTGAATACATAAATATATTATACATTCATGAAATTGGACTATTAATCTTTAATATGTTGCTGTTATAGCCTTCAAACTGATGTGTTCTATCTTTTTCTTCTAGTCATATTTGGGTCCAGACCTACTCAGCTGCATTTACATTTACAAGACCACACTGGAAAGCTACTTCAGTGGAGGAAACAGCCACGGGTGTGAACTCACTGTCAGTTAGGGATAAAGAAATTGGATACTGGAAGAAAGAATATATTACAAAGCAGATTTCATCTGTGCGAGCAGTTCTTACTCACATTCTCAAGCCTGTCAACGACTACAATGGTCTTCCCATGAGAATCAAAGAGACCCTCAGGTGTGCAGGCCACTCTTGAACACTTGCCTCGGTGTTAAAAAAAATCTTCCAGTTTTTAACCAGATGTTGTCATCTCCAGGTGTCTATGTATACAGAGGATGGACAGGTTTTTACTCAGTTTTGCTAGTTTAAGGACTGAAAGTAGGGCCTTACAGTTCAGATCGAGGGAACTGTCTTTGATAGTTTACTTGTGTGCATTTTTGTGTCTTCAAAATATACAGTATTTTGATAGTAGCCTACATTTTTTGTAAACAGCAGGAACAAACAGCCTTGAGATCTTGAGTAAAGCCAGAATGTTGAACTGCTAGTCATAGAACATCACAGATCCTCAGGGAGTGTTTCCTGGGAGGAGAGAAAGAACCGTTCAGAAAGTGCTGTGGGTAAAATGAAAATATGTCAGATGTATGCTGAGGATTTTCACGTTTGTTTTTATGGGAATGATTTGTAAAGTTGCTGTTGTGTGTTGATGAGTTCTTTCTTTGAAACATTTTCAGCTTTTTTTTTTCTTTCTCTAGAACATCTGGCTTAGGTTGGGCAATTATCTTAAGAGAAAAAAGTGGAAAAGAACACATCATGCAGCATGATGACCTCTTATTAAATGATACATCTGCCACTGTTTGGTGGCATGGCAAAAATATGCCACATCTAGCCACATTGTCCACCCTGGATTTATATGGTGTGATACCACTTTTTATGCAGAATAAAACCCCTGAGCTGAAGAGGTAAGTTCTGGTTCAGCAGGTCATTGGCAAGGCCTCCCGGAACCCCACCATTAGTTGGGATTCTATTGTAATTCAAAAATTACACTAGTGTATTTTAATTTGATTGTATCTTAGACACCTTCATGTCATTCTGCATTTCTACAGAAGATGTTGGGCGTGTGTCATACATAGCTCTAAATTTAAATTTCTTGAATCTTACAATAGTAATGATAACTACATTAAAACTTTGTTAGATAATTAGTGGATTTTCTACATTTTTACCTGGAACTATTTTAACCAATGATATAAAATTAGCATATTCTTGGGGCTGGAGAGATGACTCAGGTTAAGAGCATTGTCTACTCTTCCAGAGGTTCTGAGTTTAACTCCCAGCAACCACATGGTGACTCATAACCATCTATAAATGAGGTCTGGTGCCTTCTTCTGGCCTGCAGTAGAATGCAGGCCGAATGCTGTATATATAATACAAATTAGCATTTTACAATTGTAAAATGAACACTCATTCTTTTTGACTTTGCCCTAAGTCCACACACACTCTAAGTCCTTTTCACATTCCTCAGCAGTCATTGTCTAATAAAGCTGCCCTCTCTGCAATTGTGCTGCCGTCCCATCTCTTCCCTGTCTTGGTGCCTTTGACTTTGCAGCAGCTGCTTCTACATGATCTTCTTGTTCACTATAGTTCCCATGGGTCCCTCTTATCTCTGTCTCTGTGCTATTATATGGTTTCCCTGGAGTGGACCTGCCATTGGCCCCTCTGGTACCGGCTCAGACTGCTTAGTGACCATGCTCACACATGCTCACACTTTCAGTGCTTGTGCCTATGCTCGGTGTGATCTGAATATTATCACTCTGCCTGCAGTCTGTGGGCCAGGGCTCTCATCTTGAGGAAAGACCCTCACCTGCATCTTTGTCATGGACAGATGCTCTTACTTAAGCTTATTTGTTTCTTCTACAGAAATGCTCATGGTGTTTGCAAATAATTTCTCTGTAACTTTCTACTCTCAGCTGCATTTCTTGTTAGTGTTATTATATTAGTTCATGTACTCCATGCCCTCCATGTTTGTGAGAACGATTATTTCAGCCTCAGGGTATGGCTGTAGCTTGTAAAGCTAACGTGAGTTTGTCTCCAGAGTCTGTTTAATATATCCATAGGCAACTTGAGAGAATGTTTTGCAGCCTTGGTACATTGAAGATGGAAGAGAAGAGGTTTTATGCCATGTCCAGCTAGCTGCCTCTTTCTCTGTTAACTATACAGTGACAGTGACTGCCAGCGACTGAGTCTCTGTTAGGTGTGCTATCAGGGCATTTTCCTTTTAAATTTCCTCATGTTGCGACCTAGTCTGGGATAGTTGTAAAGTCATTGTCAGTTAGAGCTAAGATTTCCTGTTGGCTTTTCTTGTGCCATTGGTCCTTTGTTCATTGCCCAGGCATATTCTGTAGGTGCTGAGTCTATTTTTAATTAATGTCATAAACTTCTCACCAACCAGCTCTGCCTCCATATCCTTGTCACCATAAAAGATCATCCTGCCATATGAGAGCTGCAGAGCCATAGGTGGCCCCACTGTTTGACGCAGTACGCACAGACTCTGGATATAGCACCCCAGCACCTGCTCTGTCTCTTGCAGGCCGACCACAGATCTCCCCCCTCTCTCGTCTCCTGAGCCACCCCTGCCTGTTCTGCATGTGTTGTCTGCCATGCTCTGTACTTCTAGGTGACATGCCCTCTGCATGGCTTCATTCAAGTCTTTCTGGAGCATACTGAAGTTTAACACATCGGAGTAAATTTACTCTTGGTCATTAGGAGTTATGTGTGGCTCTTGAGTGAAAATACTCATGATTTTGACTTAAATTTATTTTCTAATATTTCAGTTTTCACACCACTCATATTTGCTTTGCAAAAATTTGGAAAGAAAGGTACACTTGCTCTCAGAGGAAGAGCCTGTGGGAGGGAAAGAAAACAAACATTGTAGGGTAAGAGACTTTGTGTTTTCTTAATTATGCCACTTGGTTTGAGCATTTTAGTGTATAGAAATCGTTTTTGGTTACACTAATGTGACTTGACAACAAGCTTACATTTTTCTCTTCTCTCTTGGCATGGTCTTCAAAGTCCACGATGGTTGTCTTTAATTGGAAAGTATGATCTGAGTAATTTAAGCAACTTTACTATGATTGGCTGTGACAGACTTATTCGGATATTCTGCCTAGATCCTGGCCTCCTGGTGGGGCTGTGGAAGGTAAGATGAAGTTCATGCACAGACTGTCAATTGTTCCTTCATAGTCCCATGTGTGCACATTCCATTATCAGACTGAATGTAGACTCCTGGTGCAGTCCAGTAGATGCATCTTAGTCTGTGTGCTCTCTGCTGATGTGGATGGCAGTCATCTTCTACCTTCCAGTTTCTACACAGTGTCATTCTTTAATGTCAGGGCACCTTGCCACTTCCCCTCCCAGTCGGTCTATGAACCATTGTTCCTTTCAAATCTGCCAGAGTTTCTAATAGTGCATGCTCAGCATGGTGACAGTCTCTAAGAATCTTTCTGACTTGTGGATGTGACATGGGACATACTCTTCAGAGTCATGGGAGTTTTGGTCCTTCTGGGGATCTTTTTTTTAGATTAAAATGGAATTCTATCACTTGTAGCTTTGCCTCTCTCATCCAGCTCTGCTCCTCCAGCCCCTTTCATGGCCTCTGCCACTCTCAACCTGAGGCCTATTATCCCTGTGCATACACATGTCTTTATGTGTGCACAAGCATGTAATAACAGCCTACAGAGTTCACTTTTGTTTGTGTGTATGTAGTTAGAACTTATTATTGGATAACCAATTAAGGGGCTGGGAAAGGTATAATTCTCTGCCTCTCAGCACTCATTAGTTGCCTGTAGTTCTTTTCTCTAGGCATGAAACCCTGGGACAATTTCCCACTTCCATGTTATTGTTAGTGTTTATCATGTCATTGTTTGGACATTTCTAAGACAGCAGACTTACCAGTTTTTCTAAATCTTTATGCCTCTGGTTCTGCAGTGTTCCCTGAGCTGTAGATGCTGGAGACATCATGTCGATGTATCTACTAGGGCTGAGCAACCTGTCGATCTCCCTGATTGTGTCCAGTCCTGTACAGTCTCCATTTGCTGTAAAGAGAAGCTTCTATGATGTGGGGCAGTAGCTATGCTTATTTTGGTTTAAGGATAAGATTTAGAATATAGTAAGGAATTAGACTGTGTTAGCAAAGTGGTAGCCATAGGTTCCTTTCTAGTGTCCAGGACCTCCCCAGCCCTAGGAAGTGGCTAGGTGTCTGGTAATAGTGTGATTTCCTGCTTGTGAGTCTGCTTTAAGTTCAACTAGACAGCTGCTAGTTGCCAGCCAGCAAGTGAGCTTCACATCTTTGCACCTTTACAGATAGCTTACTGTGCTGGCTGGTCATTGTGGTTTATAGGTGTTGCAGTGGCATTGGACTATTAGCATCTCTCCCTTGGGAGCTTGCATAGTATTTTCTGGTACCATAGAAGCTAAGCCACAGGAAAGAGGCTTTTGGGTCAAATCCAGTACAAATCATTGAGCCATCTGAACTGTGTGTCTGAGGCATCCACTGTCTTCAGCAATAGGGATTCACTTTCAACCAAAGGCATCGGTCTCTGACCAGCCATTCAGAAGGTTTCTCGTAGGGTTATATTCTGGTTATACTTCTGCATCCACATTACTCTGTGGCTTTAGCTCAGAGCATTTATGAGAGCATTCTGCGGATTGGTAGTAATGTACCCCTGTGTATAGTGACTGGACAGAATCACCTTTTTCTGTGTTCTGCAGCAGCATCCTGACCGACTGTGGTGGTCATGACTTAAGTTCATCTTGCTGATCTGATTTGCTTGGAGAGTGCCACCTTCAATTCAGGCTTACCATTCAGGGGTGGCTCAGCCACCAGCATCAATTCCCTACAACCACATTTCTGCCATTTAACCTAGTAGGCAAATGCATCTTCTAAACCATGCAGCAATCTGCAAAGGAAACATTGTTTTAATTTGATCTGTGGCTGTGATAACCACCAGGATCAGACACATCTTAGGACACAGTCCATCACTGAGGGAAGTCAGGGCAAGAAGCCAGATCACCTAACTAGGCGCTGGAAGCTTGCTTTTCTCTCTAGCCTCTGCTCAGCTAGCTAGACTGTCCAGAGCCTCAAGCCAAGGAATTCTAGACCCTCCTATGTCAATTACCTATCAAGAACATGCTCCATAGACAGGCACACAGGCCAGTCAGATCCAGGCAGTCCCTCTGTTGTGACTCTCTTGGATAATTCTGGGTTATATCAAGTTAATAGCTGAAGCTAACTAGGGGAAACATTATCTCGTAATGCTCAATATTTGTGAAATTTACCAGACATCTGTAGGGTCTTACCAATATTGTCCAGGTTGAAAAAGCCTGAATTCTCCCCCTCCCACCTCCCTCAAACACACACACACACACATATATATATTCATATAAATAGCACACAGCAATCATTGTGTAATAGAGCATTTTGCTGTGTCACAAGTTCTAGGACATGGCTGCATGCTTTGCATGTTGAATGATGGACCAGTTCTTGTATGTAAATCTTGATAACAAACACTTCAAGATGATAAGCTGTGATTTTCATGATGAACTTGTGAAAAATTAAAATGCTGCTACTGAATTATGTTTAACTTTTCAGAAGAATAATGGACTAGCTTTTGTCATGGCAAATCTTCATTACCATCAACTCGTGGAGAGAAGCACGTTTGGCTCAGCCACTCTGTATGTATCTGTATATGGGTGAATTTTATTTTTGTGTGGTCGGGATAGAGGGTTCTATCTCAATAGCTGGGTGCCCCTGTCTTTGGCCACTGAAGTCAGAATGTTCTTTGTAGAACTACTGTCTGAGGGTCAATCTCATAGTTACTGTGGTGGTCTTATCGTTGCTCATGGGACCCTGCCTATGTGCCAAATTTTGTAGAAGTTGCTGAGGACAACAGTTCTTTGGTGTTCATAGCATGACGATTATTGGGATTCCTATATAGCATGTCATTTGCAGGAGGTAGTGTTTTGAATAGATAATGTTTAGTATTATTCTAGCCAGATATCTTACCTGTGATTTTGACAGATTGCACATTTTGTTTTGCCTTTCAGTCCCTATGAGCCGCCATCTAAGTGGACAGTGTTGGTGGATAACAGGCCAATGTATGGACCGCAAAGCTCCTTCCAGCTGCACATTGACATTCGTGGTGGTGTGATTTTCTGCCTGTGCGGCAACTTCCGCAATCTCTTTTCCAAGGGAGGTAAGCCTAAGTCAACTTGTTCCCTTGTGAAGTTTGTGGGTTGTAGAGAGAACGTATGCCCAGGTGGTCAGTTGATAATGTCTCTTCATAAGGCTTAAGAAGTACTGTAGCCAGGAAGTCTCTCCACCCTCTACCTGTCTCTTTCATTCTCACTCTCTAACCTCTAAAGGGATGCTTGGCTCATCTTTCCCAAACCTTCCCTTCTTTAGCTAGGAAGTCACAGCTGAACAGAGTGACACGGGTTTTTCTCATGCTTGCACTGCCTCAGCATTTGCCATTTGCCACATTTTCAAAACAAATGAGATTAACATTAACTCTCCCCCCTTTTTTGTATTTGAATGCCTTTTATTTTCTATTATCACTGTGGCTCATACTTTGAGTACTATATTGAGTTGGAGCTGAGAGAGTGGACACTTGGCTTCTCATTTAGCATGGTGGTGGTTGGTTTTATTTAGTTATTATGTCAATGTGTGTGCCGTGTCCATTTGTAGTTTCTTTTTTACTTATCATTTTGCATCCACTGGGATCATAATCATGTGCTGTAGTTTTGAGTGGGAACCTACAAGTGTCTGCTCTGGGTGGCTGTTTGTGGGCACAGGCAGCCCCGGCATGTGTCTGCTCCAGAGAAAGCTGCTCATTGCAGAGTTGGCCTCAGTTGATAGGCTGTGCAGATAAAAATCTCACCATTGATGCCTTTAATCCCAGCACTTGGGAGGCAGAGGCAGGTGGATTTTTGAGTTCGAGGCCAGCCTGGTCTACAGAGTGAGTTCCAAGACAGCCAAGGCTACACAGAGAAACCCTGTCTCGGGAAAAAAAAAAAAAAAAAAAAAAAACAAAAAAAAAAAAAACAAAAAAATTCTCACCATTGGAATCCAGGTATACGCCTCCATACTCTAGTCCACACTTGGCTACTTTGTCTTTGGTGCTGATAGTGCTGGCAGGCAACTCAGTGTCTGTCAAGGCGCTTCCTGCCCCTTCCCGGCCTGTCGTCCTCTGCACTGCCAACATCCAGCCTATCCATTACTTGTGTGGTGATGAGTGATTGTGAGGACATACGATAGGTGTGTGATCCCTAGAGTTCTCCTTCCATTTGATCCTGTGACCAATACTGTGGTCTGTAGGGTCCCAGGCCTTTCCTGCCTGGCCCCAGTACTGCCATTGTCCCTTCTCTGGCATCATCCTCTGCTGTGCTTTGCCCTCCCTGTCCAGCTCTGGCAGCACTAGCTCCCGTGGCCTTTGCCTCAGCATGACCACCATAGACCTGCACAGCCTTCTCAGCTCAGCTCATTGTCAGCTGTGCTGTGAGACTGCCATGTCTGGAATCGTAGGCTCCCCTAGTTTTACCAGTTAAGAATATGATGCTGTGTGTTCATTTTATGCCTGGCTATCTCCTAGAATGTCAGTTTGGGCACTGAGTGAGTATGTGTCCCCTTTCTTCATTTGTGTTGCCCTTATCTCCTCCTGTCTGTGGATGCTCCTGAAGGCCACACCGCTGAAGGGCTCTGAGAATCATGACCTGTTACTGTTCGCATCTCAGGGACTCAGGCTTATCGGATAGCAGCTGTAGTGCCATGTCTTGTGCTTCTTAGCCTAGGGGGAAGAGGAAGGATTTGCTGCCGAAGAGGCTGCTGCTGTGGTTTAGTGCCAATGCTGGGCCACAACAATAGGATGGCAAGGATTTCAGGAGCATTCTATGGAGGAAAATTCTGCCTTTCTGCCTCTGAGTCCAGGCAGGCCCCCAAATGCCACCAAGCCTGCTTCTCAGGAAGCCATGCAGGTCCCATGCAGCCACTCTGGTTGTGCCCTGGCTTTCTCATTGTCTTGCTCTTTGGAAGGAGGCAGGCTCACAGTCATCAGTGTCTGGCTGGTTTGTGTCTGTGCCCATCGTAAAGTGTTTCACAATCTGCATGTGGCTTCTGTGTCTGTTTCATCTTTCATTTCCTCATGGCAAGGAAAACATCAGGCGTTACCAATCATTCTGTAACATCTGTTTCTATTGCATTAATTGCATTTTAAATTTTTACAGCTTTATAGAAATGTGAAATGTATAAATAGAGAGGTCCAGTATTGTCTGTACGCAGAATCTACCTGTTTATAGTTCCTTTTTCTTATTTGTCACACCTTATCTCCTTCTGTATGTGTGTCTGTATACATATACATATGTTCATGTACAATTCATCTGGCTACTGCTGATTAGGATGCAGTCGACTAGGTACTAGGGCTATCTGGGGGAATACTCCAAGGTGCAGAGAAGAGGGTTCCCACTTTCCATTATTCTAAACAAATACAGCTTAGTAGCTTATTCATGCATTGGTTATACCTGACATAAGCCCTGGTTATCTCAGGATAGCAGGAGTTGCTAGTGCTCAGACACACTTGAGTATTTACTCTAGCTGCTGTGCTTACTCATGGCGTTATGAAATAGAACCTGATCAGCCTTCATCATCCCAGAGAGAGCAAGCACATGGCTACATAACCATTGGTGTGGGAAATGTGGAGTTAGATAGCCTTTATCGAGATTGTGTGCTGTTCTTCCTACTCTTAAGGCTTTAGTTTTACAGTCAGAGGACTTTACAATATAGTGCACTTCCTCTCTCCGAATGATTCTGCCAAGAGTCAGCAGGGGGAGCTGTTGCCATCAGAGTATAGCATTTTCACAAGTAGGAATGGATTGCCAAGCTATGTCATTGAAGTTTGGGATGATAGAACTTTATCCTTATTGAAAAAAAAAAAAACAAAAACAGACAAAAAAAAAAAAAAACCTACTTTGTCCCCACCAAGGATGAAATATTTTATCATGTCCCTAGAATTTAGGTTGCTCTATGCTCCATTTGTCCTCAGTGAGACATGAGAAACCTGGCCTGACACTGATGAGAGAGCATGGGTCAAGGCCAGCTTGTCAGGTCTTGCATTAACAAATGTCAGAGTCAAGGATGAATTAGGCACAGGAATAGCCTAGATCCTTGCACTTAGGTGGTGAGGCCAGAGCTTGCTGAGCCAAGTGCTTTTATATAAACGGCACGCCCACTGCATGCTCAGGGGGCGGCATTAGGAACTCTGGTAGCTCTCTGAATGGAGGCCCAAAGGAGAACCATGGGGCAGTCTAGACTAGCCTAGTTCAGTATCTATATTACTGCAGCATAGCCTGAGCATGGTCATCGTGTATGGTATTCCCTTTGAAAACAATCGTGTGTGTACCAGTTTCATTTGTGTGTACCACAAATCAACTGCAGTTGTTTATTTAGAATCTCAATGGAGATTCTAATTAGCTCTGAGGGATTAGGATGTTGCCTAGGATAAGCTCATAGGCTCTATTTTCAGCAGCATGGTGGACAGGTATGTGGGTTGGTAGGTAAGTATGAAAATGAGGAAGTCCTTTTGGAAAAATGCATAGAGAGATAAGCGCAAAACTTGGGTCTGTAAATTTAATGATGAGTTACTAGAAACTTTTCTATATATGATGTGGGTCTAAGCTTTAGATAATAAGATATTAATCAGGGAGACAGGACATTTGCCATGACATTTGAGACTCTTGTGTGACCCTTGCTACTGCTACTGCTTTTCCTTCTGCCACCATTTCTGTATTAATTGTTCCTCTTTTTCTTTGTATTATGAATTGATAACACCAAGTGAAATGTGTCTGCTTATATATTACTGTACTCCTGTCACTAAGGAAGTAGGGTGTCACAGAAGAGATGGGAACCCAGAGAAGTGGGAAAATACCACTGTTCATCACAGTTATGTTATTTGAAACCATTCAGTTACATCTGATAAAGTCATCCTATCAAGTACGACAATTCATAGTACTTGGGAGATTGATGTATTAGTGGATACATTCTACAAAGAGGAAAACGCCCAATGCTGCACTGTTACCATGTAGGTGGACCTAGTTCCCTCAGGTAAATCTAAAGACACATTTTCACTAGGAGTGGTATGACCATGGTAGTACTGTGACCTAGTACCACTGTATTCCCAGATTTCTACAAGGAAGCAGGTGCCCAGCATCCACCTCACAGCACCAGCATTAGGACACAGTGAGCGGCCACCTTATCACTAGGTGATTCTCCTGGATAGTCAAAGGCTAACCTTCTGAGCAGACCTTGGGACTGTATTACCTGCTGTATTAGCTCTTTTCTACACATTTTGATTAGGCTATGGTACAGCCTGGTGAATAGAGGAGATAATCTAGCGCTGTCTTTGAAGTGTAAATTGAGCTTGCCAAAGGGCCTGGTCAGCAACGCAAAGGATAAAGGAATGCATACTTATTTGATCTTCATATCAAGCTAATTATTACCAATTTTCAGAAGCAGAAGGAGAAAGGTTTTGCACAGTATGGTATATTGTAGTAGTTAGGGGAAAGCAGAAAGAAGTGATTTTAATAGCAAAGTATGCTATCCCAGCCTTTGATTTTTTTTTTCTTTATCCCCATGACAGGGTTTCTCTGGTAGCCCTTGCTGTCCTGGAACTCACTCTGTAGACCAGGCTGGCCTTAAACTCAGAGACCTGCCTTGCCTCTGCTTCCCAAGTGCTGGTATTAAAGGCAGTGCACCAGCACCGCCTGGCATAAATGAGTACACTGAAGCTGTCTTCAGATGCATCAGAAGAGGGTGTCAGATCTCATTATGGATGGTTGTGAGCCACCATGTGGTTGCTAGGATTTGAACTCAGGACCTTTGGAACAGCCATCTCTCCAGCCCCCCAGGGTTTCTCTTTTAATCATGAATGGGTGGTTTTACATTTTATATTTTATGCTTTCTCAGTTTCCCATCTGTGTTTGAGTGCTGTTATTGGTCTCATGAACAGAGAATTACAACACATTTGAACTCTTTGGAAGAGTATTTTAGAAAATTGGTAGTTTTTACATACTTTCTAAGAAATAATTTGATCTTTCTCTTTCACAAGATTGTTAATTATTGATTCAGGTCCTTTGTTAGTGATAGGAATAGTCAAATTATTTCAGAAATTGTGGAGGGTTATTCAAGGATTGAACCATTTGGATTTGTTCAGTTTCCTTACTGCTCTTCTGTGGTGCTCATGTCTCATTTGTCATATCTGATAATCATGTAATCTATGTCCCTTGTTTTCTTTGTTTAGTTAGATATTGATTTTATTTTTTTAAGAACCTTTGATTTTGTTCTGACTCTTACTCTAATTTTTATTTTCTGTGGCTTATTTTGGAATTCTTGTTTTCAGTTTTCAGATGGTTTTGTTTTCTATTTGTTTTGTTTTCGTATTCAGGCTGTACATTTCCATGAAACCCCACTTGAATGCTCTTGCGAGTTGTGAGTATTGATCATCATTATTGGACCTGTGTTCAGAGACACAGTAAGACTTTTCCAGAGGGACACATAGGTGATGCTGGACTCCTTGGCAGAGTAGGGGGAGAGCAGGAAGCAGTAGAGCACGGGCGTCTCTCTCTGCTTCCTTGTTCACACTGTTCTTCTCTACTGACTGAGCCAGTTGGGAGCCAGAGGGAGCCTTCCTATTTTATAGCATGTTTCTGGGAGGTATTTTGTCTCAGCATTGAGACAAATTAATATATTTATATAATTTAAAATTTCTCTTATTCATTATATGTGATCTTTGTATTATTTAGAAGTTTGCTTAATCACCATGAAATGTTCCAGCTGTACTTTTTTGCTTTAATTCCATTGTTATTTGTTATTTAGTAGCATCCACCACAGTACTTCACAGTATGTTTTGGGCGAGTGTTCTATTTGAGCTTGAGGAAGAGAAATTTATTTTGTCTATTGTGTTTGCTTACATATTTGGTGCTCGGATTGTTTGATTTTATACCACGACCTTTTTTATACCTCCTCCTCATCTTTCCATCCCTTCCCTACCCCCTATACTGTGAATTTCACCTGTGCCTCTTAGTTCTTCTCCATCCACTAGTAGGATGCTGGAGGCTGTAGTTGTTCTATCTCCTTCCCTGGATGGATTGGGCCATGCTAAAACTTTGGGAGAAGCTTTTTTTTGGGGGGGGGGTTGTTGTTTTTCCCCTTCTCTAAGAAGTGGCGAGGCTCCTGAGATAACATTGTTCTTGCCCTGATGGATTTTCCCTGGAGCTGGCTCAGCTTTGTCTGCCCACGTCCAGCAATACATCAGCTACTGCTTGCATTTCTGAGCTGTATTCAGCCTTGACTCCCATCCATTGTCTTGTTGTAGGGCAGTGTTTTTTTCTGACTTTTGATCTAGCAATAGTTGATATTTCAATTTGTTCCTGTGTGATTTTTAGGGCAGAATGCTATCTTCCAGTGCTGATGCTGAACTGAAAACCAGAATGTCTTTTTACTACCTGATTTCAAAATCTGTAGACATTTGCTTAAGTGCAAATAAAAACCCCAGAGACAATTATTCTCAATTTGGCCCATTTTCAAATTCATAACACTTCTCTGTAGAAATTATTTGGAAATTGTTGCTTGCCCTTCTTCGTTGATACTGAGAGCATTTCCCAGTGTCAAGGAAGTGTGTACTGATAAGGCATTCCTTGCTGGGCATGGGGGAGGTAATGTTGTGTGGTCTTCTCCAGTGGTATTCACTCCCGGGGTTTGGATCCATTCTTTTAAACACTGTGGCGTCTTGTCTTTGCATATCTTTTGTCTTTTGTTTTTTAGTTTATCATATACCCTGGGGCAGGGTAGTGGTGGAGTCTGAGTAAGAGTCTGGTGATGGCTTTAAAGTTTGAGGGTTTAGAGCTTTCTAACTCACTAATTGTACCGAAATGCTGATAACTTCTAAAGTCCTAAAAACTTTCTTGCTCTTTCTGCTAATTTTATAACTTTCAGCCTGCTGTCAGAAGTCTCAGGAATAGAGAAGACACTAGGTGTTAGAGTTTATTACTCAGTTGTAAAGAAGTTTCCTATGAAAGCTGTATCTAGTGGGGAAGGGAAAAACTTCTCTAATCTTTGTCCCCAGTACTGAGACATCTTTCAGAGTACATGACCACATGGTACAAAGTTCATCACAAATTCACACAAAACATCAAATCATAAACTGAAATAGAAGTTTACAACAGCGAATGTTTACATGCATATCCATTAGGAGTAATTATCTGGCTAAACATCCGTCACTTGTCTCAGCTCCACAGGTTCACTGAAGGTTTAAGAACATAACTAAGTTCTAAGTGAGGTTTTGTATAAACCCAGCTAGTATTTTATCTTCTGTCCTAGCTAGCACCTATAATAAATTGTTAGTCCCCCTTTGATGACCTTTGGTTAATTGTTTTACAACCTCTTGCAATGTGCTCTGAGTAGGGGAAGGTCTGGTTACCATCTAAGAGCAGTTAATTGCTGGCAATTGGCAGGGTTCTCTTTGCAGTTTTGTTTTTTTTTGTTTGTTTGTTTTTTTGTTTTTTGCTTTTTGTTTTTTTTTTTGTCTGAGACAGGGTTTCTCTGTGTAGCCTTGGCTGTCCTGGAACTCCCTCTGTAGACCAGGCTGGCCTTTAACTCAGAAATCCACCTGCCTCTGCCTTCCAAGTGATGGGATTAAAGGCATGCGCCACTACCTCCTGGCTCATTGCAGTTTTGATTATCAGAAAAGGACCTAATAGTCCCATTATAAAAGAGCTTAATAATCACTATATCACTTAATAATCACTATAAGAAATTCTTATAGGATCAGCATAGAACCTTAAGCCATCTATTTATATAGCAGCACTATAAGACAGTACATCTTCGTGGATCTGCAGAGATCTGCTCCAAAGGGGTGTGCTATTACTTAGTGATTTATTATATATGTATAATAATAATAGGAAAAGCATATTAATAGCAGGAAACTTTCTTAAAATTAGTCCCTTATAGCCTTGCTTAATAAGGGCTCACCTGCCGCAGATTATATAATCCGAAGCAGGCATTTCAGGATGATCACCTGCTAGTATTAGCTTGTCCTATTATGGTTCCTGACAGTTTTAAATTGAATGTAAAATATTTTAACTTGTTTCCTGTAGGTTAGCTGCTTCTCTTCAGTTCTCACCCTTCCTCTCAGGGTGAATGCTTCTGGCAGGGAAGCAGATAGTTTATTTATTTATTGTGTTATGAAAATGTATGTCACCTATTACTATTACCTATTTACTCACTTGGTCAGCTTACCAAATATTTTACAGAATTTTAGCAGAGATCTAAGATTTTATTAAGATTGAATCCAGGGCCTTGGTCATACCTGGCACACACTCCATTACTGAGTCGTGTGTGCACTCCCAGTTCAAATATACTTTATTTTTATTTAGAGTTTATGCATATTTCTTAATTTATGCTTTATTATATAATCTCTAAAGGATCCTCTAAAGGAACAGAATGAATAGAATGGATGTAGAAACACCATATAGGAGGGTTTATTAGACTGGTTACAGATGTTCTATGGGAAGTCCAGCACTAGTTGTTTCACATTGGAGATTGTGAAAATCTGGTAGTGCAGACCATAAAGCTGAATGTTTCGGTAATTGTAACCTGGAGGTGAAGGCTTAGAGGATCCCTGGAGAGCTGCTGGTCCCCAGTCTGTTGGAATCCTGGAGAATCAATAAGCAAGGGAGTGCCATAGCAACAGAACAGAGCAATGCTTCTCAATCTTCCTAATACAGTGCCTCATGTGGCACTGTAAAATTTTCATTGCTGCTTCCCAACTATAATTGTTCTGAATTGTAATATTAACATTGTATTTTCAGTGGCTTAAGGTGACGCTGGCCGAAGGGTCATTAGACCTCCCCAAAGGGATCCCAGCCCACAGGTGGAGAACTGCTATAAAAGATGACCTTGTCTGCAAGAGTGAGGGCACAAAGGCACAAAGCAGAGTCCCGCCCCGCATTCATCACACCCCCTTACTGGAAAACTAAACAAAACATCTCTCCTTGTTTTTGTGTGGCTGTTATGAATAAGCTCTTTGGGATAATGCTTCTCTTTTCTACTTATTAGGTATCTGCATAGTTGTGACATGCTTTATACTAAAACTCTTGGGCTTAGTCTATAAGACACCACAGACAAGTTCAGAGAACTCAGAGGTTATCAAAGTCAGTCTTTTTTCCTTGTACCAAGAGTAGACTCTACAACAGCCAAGAGCGAATCTTGTGCACATATATATTATCTTATTTTTGTGGCCATGATAAAAATAGGTGGCTTTTTCATTCCGTCTGTCCCCGATATTAATTGCTTGCTATGTTTCTAGGTCAGGCTGTACTCCGTAAGCATTTGTCATGACATGTGAGGTACCTGAAGCAGTGTTGTCCTTTCTGGGTGGTGATTATTTAGAAAGCTTAGAGCAGGTGCTGCCCTATGGCATCTTCATTAGGAGACCAGAGTACATTTTTCCTGTTCTGTACTTCTGACATGAGATGTAAGCTTTGTAAGCTTTGCTGCTTATGTCAGAGCTTACCTCAGAGGAGGCAGAGCCTAGCTATTGAGCAGAGCTCTAGTTTGTATGGTCTTTTGCAAAATTACTAATCTCAATGGCCACAAGAGCATTAAGTCTGGGCCTTTGGGACTTCACAGGCTGTATCCCATAAAGACCTCACAGATGGTGCTGGCAACGAGCATCCATTGCAAGGCCCGCTTCAGCTGCTGGTCCAGATTCAACCCCAGCTCTTCATTGGCTCTTCCTGTGACTTGAGTTCTCTATTTGTTCAACTATTTGTTGTCAAGGAAATTTGTTTTTAGATACTAAGATATTTTGTAAGGCAGTTTTGGAAACATGATGTTTTCTAATTTTTCCATGGTGTGAGTTTACTTGCTGTTGATCTCTAGTATGTTGGGCTTAGAGCCTCTCTTGCCTCGGATTGTAAAGATCTCAACTGTTAGTGGTCCCACTTCCTATGCTAATACATCATTTGGGTGTCTACTCTTTCTGGCTCTTTGGTCTTTTCTAGGTGAACTTTCTTGGATACTCAGTGCAGTGACATACTCTAGCACAGCAGGGACCTCTTTTGATTGCTCATGCTTCCCCTGTAGCATTGGCCTCACCCAGGACTATGATGTACTGGTTTCACTTGCTGTCAGAAATCTGAAAACTGTTCCTAGTTGGCCTTTATGAGTAAGGTTTTCATACTTGGTCCAGCATCTCCCATGTCCTCCTGCTGAGTGTCCTGCACCCCTCTGCCAGCACACTTTCACCTGTCTGTCAAAGCTTTTCTCAGTCTTGCCCTTCCTGTTTTAAAGGAAAAGATGTCCCACTTGTTTCCAAAATGAACTTTCCAGTTTCTGCTCCCATATATAGCCACTCTTGCCTGCTTGAGACCTTTATTTAGCCATTTGTCTCTTGTCTCTTTCATTGCCTCAAATCAGCTCTCCTTGTACTTAAAAATTTGTCTTTGCTTCCCATGTCAAAAATTATTTTAGAAGAAAAAAACATCAACTTCTGTGCCAGGTAATTTGTTTTGTATTAAAAATTTTATTGAAAGCTACAAAAACCACAGCTTAACATAGCTTGACAAACCATTCTTTGATGCCAGCTCATTGATGTCTGTCATGGGGCAGGATATGTTTGGGCAGCATGTCTCCTGTCTTGATTTGTCATGGTGAATTTTATTCCTAGCTAGCTTTCTTCCCTGGCTGCTAAGTCCTATGTCTGAGGTTCCTTTTATATTTCTGAGAGTCTCAATCCATGTCCTTGGCCACTGTGCCGTGACAGGATCCCTGACACAGTGTCATGTGAAGAGGATCCTTGACAGATAAGGGTCACTTACCCTGCTGCCCCACCATATTGATCTGTTGCTTTTGTGAATGTAAAAGTATCCCAAGCAGGAACAGAATAGGACTAACCTTTCAGGGGAAAGCTTGTACTCAGGTATGCTGGGCTGATTGGTATGCAACTGTACGGCGCTTCTGCTGCCTACCATCAGCAATAACGACCGAACACCTGGACTTCTCTCGACGGTTTACTCAGGAATATTCTTTTGTTACAGCTCTCCTAGGTACCCAGGTGTTACAGCTCTTTAAGGTACCTAGGTATTACAGCTCTCCTAGGTTCTTAAGTGTCAGCTCTTCTTGGTGGCACAGCTCTTCTTGATGTTTCTTCTTCTTCTTCTTCTTCTTCTTCTTCTTCTTCTTCTTCTTCTTCTTCTTCTTCTTCTTCTTCTTCTTCTTCTTCTTCTTCTTCTTCTTCTTCTTCTTCTTCTTCTTCTTCTTCTTCTTCTTCTTCTTCTTCTTCTTCTTCTTCTTCTTCTTCTTCTTCTTTTCTTCCTCCTCCTCCTCCTCCTCCTCCTCCTTCTAGGTGCTGCAGGTCTGCTTGCTTCCGTGGAGTGGCTCTGACTGTCTGGAGACAGCCCCTTATATATACCCGAGCCTGAGCCACCAAGTCCTCCAGGATTGGTTCCCTGTCAAACCCTCATTAGCATACACCTGCTCAGGGGGCCGCATGCGCAGAATAGTCTGTTGCTACAGTGTATCAGGAACCAGCGCCATCTTGGATAAGATCGTCTAAGCGGCCGCTGACGAGTATCCAAGCGGCTGCCTACATGCAACTGTACTAAAGCTATGAAAAACAGAACTGGGAAATGCTAGCTGGAACGTAGTGTAGCAATTTAAAATAACCAATGGTCAGTACATATATTGTTCCAATAAAAATCCCATATTGACTCAAATAACAGCAGGTTTGACTGACAGTCTTGTCACTATGCCGGCTGGTACAAGAATGCTGTCCTTTTAGTGCACTCTGTGGTATAGCCTGACCCAGGCGGACCAGGAGGGACCAGGAGGGACCATTTCTGACCCTACTGTGTCTGGAGACCTGTTTTTCTGGATTTTACCAGCTTAGATATTAGTTTCTTCTCTTGGTTGTTTGAAAATAAGGTTTCAAAAAATATGCTCAGAAGGGAAAAAAGTCTAGAAAAACTATACATATGCCTTGGGGTGTTAGACACCTACCACGGATGAGGAACACTCTCCTGAAGACACTGTTATTGATTTCCCCTTTCTAGTGTGTGTGGCCCGGTCAACACTGGTTAATGTTACATGCCAACTAGAGTTCATTGTGTGAGAGGTGTTTACTGTGCTTCTTTGTTATCAAGTTTGGTTCTTAGGTGAAATCTTCGTTTCCTTTTTAAGAAACTCTGATTCCTCTCTAGTTTCCATTCTAATCTACTTTGACCTTTTGCTTCTATATGCATTAGAAAAGTCAATTACCAATAAATCCTCCTATACTCTTTATATTCCACCTTTTCTATTTTCCATTTATATTTCTTAAGTAGAAATGAACCCTGAACCTTTTTTTTTGGTTTTG
>NW_022196895.1:80875442-80905193 GCF_008632895.1 Mastomys coucha
TTCTCTGAGTAGCCCTGGCTGTCCTGGAACTCTCTGTAGACTAGGCTGGCCTCAAACTCAGAAATCAGCTTGCTTCTGCCTCCCAAGTGTTGGGATTAAAGGTGTGTGCCACCACTGCCCAGCCAAGACATGACTTTTTGGTTTCGACAAGACAGATCTTTGAATGCGAAGGCCTTGCATGTAATGAAATGCCAGGGTGTAGTAGAGGTTTAGAAAAGAAAGGCAAAGGTAGATTGCAGAGCGCTGACACCCCACCCATACAGGTGAATGGTGTAGGGCAAGTGTGGCAAATACAGGGCGAAGCAAATACATAGCTGCTCACAGTGACTTCTGTTCTGAGACTCATGTGGCTAGTTCTTTTTATTGCCACAGTGCAGTTTGTAGAAGGTGTAGGCTACATTGTCAAGTCTAGTGCATTGTATAGATGGGGTCACAGTTTCTGCTCTTTGCATCAGGTCTTTTCCTGTACTCTGGTGTCCTGATGTGATGCTCTGGCTTGATCCAAACACGTGCAGATGTTCATCGTTCATTCTTTGTTTCCTCAATGGAGATAATCCTGGATTTATGCACTTGGGACCTTCTAAAAACTGAAGATTTTGGGGGAGTCTTGTTGGCCTGGCACCATTCATCCATCTCATCTGAGGGAGAACAGGGGAGGAGCAGACGATTTTTGTTACTTACAAGGGGAAGGTGGGTTTCCCATTCAGTAGCTGCTGCTGTGGCCATAGAGCTCTAGAGCTTAGCCGCAGCTTTGACTCTACCTCTCCTGGAAGCAATATGTCATATGGGAGGCATCTGGGGAAGCCTTGGTTTTAACCCTTGGCTATACCTACTCATATACTACCTCCACTGTAGAATTTCTGAAATAGGGATTTGGTGTCTAAGGCAACTCAACATTTTTTATTTCATTCTATTGTCACTGGTGGTCAGAATCTAGACCAGGAATTTGAACCTCTTATCCTAGGAATTGAATACACTAGCTCGTAAGGAGGAAAGGGAGCAAAGCCACAGTGCAGGTTGTAGAAGGTATAGGCTGACAAGGTATATGTATGTCAAGACGGACAGTGGGGCCATGTGAGAGAGCGCACAGGGTTCTCAAGTACTGTCCAAGGGGAGGAAGAGGCTGGCTATTGAAAGGCGTGTTCCTTTGAATAGGAATGCCTCCATAAGCTCATTTATGAATGCTTGATCAGCAGGGAGTGACACTATTAGGTGGTGTGGCCTTGTTGGAGGAAGTGTGTCATGGGGGTAAAGGGGTGAGTTTGGAGTTTCAGAAGTTCAAGCCAAGTCCAGTGTCACACTCTTCCTGTTGTCTACTGAACTGGATATAGAATTCCTTCTACAAGAAACCTGTTGGCCATCTATTCTGGACATGGAGAATACCTTTAAGAGATGCCCTTGGTGAAAATTAAACTTTAATTAGAAAGTAGTTACCAATTGGG
The DNA here is from genome assembly GCF_008632895.1 of Mastomys coucha. Lineage (NCBI taxonomy): Eukaryota > Metazoa > Chordata > Mammalia > Rodentia > Muridae > Mastomys > Mastomys coucha. Next base: position 80,876,885 of record NW_022196895.1, read on the forward strand.
GATAGCCTCTGGGTTAGGAATGGGTTCCAATGGTCATGGTGTTTCTTCACAGCACTAGAAATCCTAACTAAGACAACTAAGAGTATAGTGAGTAGTTCTGTTTTTATTGGTAGCTCATATTAATTATCCATACAATGATTTAGTTCACCCTAAAAGGTTACTAAAGGATATAATTTTGTCTTACTGTGCATGAATCTAAAAGCAGTTCAGGCTGTATCTTTATTCCTGGATACATTGGGAATACACTTGAATAGAAACTGTTCAAATGTGATTGTTACCAGGATGGGAAAATATAGTATTATTTAGAGATAGGAGTGTGGTCAGCCATGCCTGGGGTAGATGGCTGAGGGGGTTCTGAGGTTGCTGGATGCATTGTTTGGAGAGGGGAGTGTGTGCAAAGTATGTGCAGGGAAAACAACTAGGCTACCAAGTATAGTGATGTGTGTGTTTGTGTGTGTATAAAGCTGAAATCTAAATATGGGTCCCATAGTACTAAACTTTCTCCTATGCATGCCTGTTTCACCATGAAATAACTAAAGTGAAAACCAAAGAACATTTGCTTTTTCCTTCTGCATGCAAAGTCTGTCTCTGAAGTCATTGTATACAAATGATGCTGTGACATTATTACGCTGCTTGGTAATCTTTCATGGTGTGTGAAATAACTTGGCAAGGTGTGTGTTTATAGGTGTTATAGGTTTATATAGCCTATAGGCTATAGGTTTATAGGAGGTGTTGCAGGCTCGTGTTTGTTAGTAGAGGCTGTGGAAAGCTAAGCACATTAACTGCTATGTGTGGTGACCGTGTTGCTGGCACTCAGGTTTGGCCTCCGACTTACAGGACTTTTCCTCACTTATGAGCATGTGCAAAGATAGGATTCTTCCCTTCCCTCCTCTTGTTCAACTGCTCTTTCGCAGTCATTGGGGGTGCGCCCTTAAAGGTCTAATGCGACCTCAGCTTGGTCTACATGTTTTATATATATGTATTTATTATGAGCCAAAACGCAGTTGGGCAAGCCTGCATGCATGGACCAAAACATTCAAAACTGAGTCCTTCCTTGTAAGGTTATTTAGTCATGGAAAACTGGCTTTTCCATCACTATATACTAAAAAATGCCCAGTGAGGGTGAGCCTTTGCCTTTGACATATTTCCTCAGCCATGTTCTGATTCATTTGACAGTTTCTCTAGAACTCCACTTTCCAGTCTCTGAGATAACAGATTCATGACTCAGGCCTCATAATCTATTATACTGTGTCATTAGTGAGTAGAACTTTGCAGTATGTAGCATCTCTAGGAGTAGCCTGCCTGAAGACTCTGTATTGTATTGTGTTGTGTTGTGTTGTGTTGTGTTGTGTTGTGTTGTGTTGTATTGTATTGTATTGTATTGTATTGTATTGTATTGTATTGCATTGCATTGCATTGCATTGTATTGCATTGTATTACATTACATTACATTACATTGTATTAATTAAACCAACCTTAAATCATTTCAGAGTTCAACGAGGATGGATATTTGGAGTTGGTAGTAATAAATTTTGAGAATAAGAGAGAACACCTACCTCTTACTGGAAAAGTTGGCTTTGCATGGAAATCTGATGTTTTTGGAGGCTTTATTGAGGTAAAAACAAAAGACTTTTTTCAAATAACTATAATTTGTATAAAACCTGTCTGTTGATGTATAGATTCTGGTTTCTCTAGATCTTTGAATTTAATCAAGTATTGATTTAATATTGAGATTTCGGGTTTCTGTAGATCTTTGAATTTAATTAAGTGTTGATTTAATATTTTGCAATTATGGGTCTACTGTGGTAAAGAAACACCATGACCAAGGCAACTCTTTAGTTTGGGGCTTATTTATAGTTCTGGAGGGTTAGTGCATGACCATCATGGCAGAAAAACATAGTCTGTATCAATGAGCAGTATCTGAGCGCATTCTGACTTACAGATACCAGGTAGAGGGGAGTTAGGGGGAGACAAAGACAGAGGGAAGCAGAGAGGGAGATACTAGGCTTTTGAAACCTCAAAGCCCACCCCAGGGCCACACTTCCTAATTATTCCCAACCAGTTATACTAACTGGGGCCTGAGGATTCTGAGCCTTTGAAGCAGGGCTGGTGTGGGGTGGGGTTAGGGGTGGGGAGTCCCAGGGCAGTTTTTCCAATAATACTTTTGCTTACAGGTAAAGAGTTTATTGTCTCCTGAATTGGAGGGTGGGTGGATCTGCATGTGCACTTATGTATGGAGCCAGATTTGTATATTATGGCTAATTTATCCTTGGAGTTCCCAAAGAGAGTACCTAAGTGTGAGATACCATGTTTCACATATTTGCTGTGTACCTCTGGAATTTTCCTCCAGGAATCTCCAGGAATCACCTTAAGCACAGGAAAGAATTAAAATGCAGTTTAAGAAATTGGCTTTCAGGGATTGAGCCTCTGTTCTGTTTGAAGGAAGGGCATAAAGTAGAATAAGGTTTTAGGTGGATATGCTTACTCATGCCACTGGAGAAACTAAGGCAGGAAGGAAGGAAAGGCCAAAGATGACATAAGAAAACGACTGCCAAAAGAAATCCATCAGTCTGATAGGAATCAAGACAGATAAGGGAGTATGTCACTGTGAATTATACTGAACACTGCAGTACTGCTACTTGACACGGGACCTGGCTGTCCCACACCACTGCACAAGAAGCACAGTGAGTGACTGTGAAATCTGTACATATCATATCTGTAAAATATGATATGTGGCCTAGGCTTAGGACTCTACTTGGAGCTTGACATCAGTTTGATTAATCCAGACCATGCAGGATTGGTGGTGGACTGCAGGAGGATGGTTAGGGCAATAGGAACAGGATGGCACGGGACTTCAGATAAAGCTGATGCTCAGTGATGCCACTCCAGAGCCCAAGATGCAGTTCTAGGTAGTTCTACTGGAATGACCATAGGTCTGAGTAAGTCGAAACCAAACTTGATTGACCTCTGGTTCTTCCAAGCTGTTGGATATTTAACAACTGAATCTTGAAGGAGGTTCAGCCTGGAGGTGCACTTTGTAAGTCATGAGAGCTTGGGAGCTGAGGGGAGAAAGAGAGGAGACAGGTGGGGAGGCTAGGGGAGGTGAGGTGAGAGGAGAGACACCCAGAGAGAAACTTCCTGCTTACACTTCAATCCATTCTAACCCAGGCTCTCCCTAAGGTCTCTAAGCACAGTGAATATTTGTTAGATCTCCCCCACCTTAGCAGGTTTAGCACTGCTTATCTTTTTTTGCTTCAAATACTACCTTCCCAGTGCTTCCAGAACCACCCATAACTTCTACCAGACCCTGCTAAGAGTGGTCCTCACAGTTTGACCTAAAGCAATAGTTTTATTATATATAAAATCACTCTCTCCCTAAATGGAACTTGTCTACAGTGACAATCTAGGTTAGGTGTCCATGGTGTGCTGGGAGGTAGGAGTAGCTGAGTAAGGAGGAAGGTGAAGAGGCAAGTTAGAAAGCAGGGCCCACAGTGGTGTGGAAGTGTGGCATGTCTGGAGGTATAGAAATGAGTAACAGAGGTGAGGTTGAGCTCATAGGAGTTGGATAGCCCATGACTGAGTCCCCCAGGATCCCTAGGGTTGTTGGGTCACTCAGGAGATGGGTAAGGCAAGAGAGGAGGCATGCAGGTGGCATGTCTAGTGCCTGTAGCAGTGCATAGCAGGAGGATGGTGTGCAGCAGAGAAAACCAGGAGCAAGGCTGGGGGGTTAGATGGGAACAGGGTTGACAAGAGTGGAAGGCGGCTGTCTGTTACCACAGTGAGAAGCTGCTGTCCAGGGTAGGGTGACACTCTCTGGGATACAAGGACAAAGGACTCACCTTTGTAAAAGGCCACTTGCCTTTAACCTGCGCTCCACCCTTTGGCACATGCAAGGGTGAGGATGGCTGCTGAGGAGACCTGGTAAGGACTGAGCAGCTGTGGGATGAAGGTGGGTCCTATGATGTGCAGGCCGGGGTTTGGAGTTGGATGCCATATGCAGCGTCTCCAGGCTGCTTGGCAGTCACAGTTCCTGTGGAAATCAGCCTTCATCCTGACACATGTGAATTTTAATTACAGAGTTGCTCTGTGGTGGATGTGACCCTGCTGGATCAGTACAGGAAACCGGTTTGGTGTTTGAGTTCCCCAGTATGTGTGAAGCCCAGTGCCTACCCCTCCGATGGTCCTAATTACCTGGGGAACACTTACTATATGGACTACATGGACTCAGAAGGAGGAATGCACGCAGAATTAGTGTGGAGCAGAGACACTGAAGAATACTTCATGGTCAACCTGGTCGTGTACCTCAACATATCAAAAACAAACCATCGGTTTGGACAGAACACTTAGGTTTAGCAGCAGGAGCAAAGTCTTTGTTAGTAGTAAGCTGTTGGTTTTTTTACAATATTGTTTTTATTGAAAGTTAAAATAAAGCATATTCATGGCAGTCTGGTGCCTTATTTTTAATACAAATTATGGTTTGTGACTACAGTGTTTAGAAGATTGCATGCCCCAGTGAAGATCCATGTAAGACAAAACAAAAATACTTGGTTAAAAGACAAGTGAGTCTCCATAAGCACATGGCCATTTGGTCTGTGCGAATGTATACACAGTAACTGGAAGGAGCAAGCAGGACTTTAGAATGGGGCTCGGGTTAGGAGATGCTAAACAACAGCCGTGGAAGGTTGAGGCAGGGCCTTAGATTAGGCCACAGTCTTTCCAGCATTCTTGGTTCTAACAGCAAACTCCACATAGTGGCACATGGTGGATCTGAGTGAAGGGCAAATAGGGAATCTTGGCATACTTTTGCAACCAAGATATATACTTATTCCAAGATGGAAAGTCACTAAGTCACCAGCTACCTCATGTCCTCACTTAGGTCACTTTGTCTGCTTGCCTTGACCATGGTTTCCCACTAGAGCCTGTTCTCTGCCATCTATGGCTTGCTATGGCTATGCTGGGGCAATGCACCACCTGGGCATCAGATGAGTATTATGTGAGCGTCCATGGAATGGGGGAGGTTTTCTTTGTACTCCTAGTTTAACCAAAGTGAAGTTGTTTGGCACTTGCTTGGTTGTACCTGATGATGGCGATTTTGATGTTGTTAGGATGTTGTGTGGAACCCTCTCTCAATGTTGGCTAGAGCCTCAGAGCTAATTAGCCTTTCTGCCCCCTCTCTTCACACATGTATATATGTGTGTATATATACATATATATCCATGAACATGGAGGCTAATTCTTTTAAAACTTGTGCTGCAATAAACATGAGAGTGTAGATGTCCCCTTAATATCCTAGTTTCAATTCCTTTGAATGCGTGTTTGTGTGTGCGTACATACATGAAACAACAAATGTGCAGAGACATCATGTGAGTATTATGTATTGAAATTTTCATATACATGAAACACAGCACTTCCTAATCATACTCCTTTGTCAAGAAGAAAGCCCTTTGGAAAGCAAGAGGATTGACTATGGTGGGTCCTCTTGGATACAGAGAGCACCACAAAGCATGCTCATTAAGTTGAATTAATTCAAGAAAACTAACAGGTGCAGATTCTTAATTATTCACTTGGCAAAGAAAACAAGTTTGAGTTCCATACTAGGAAAGCATATCCATCCCTAGTGGGGGATAAAAGGTGTTTCAAGTGGGCTCAGATGCAAAATATTGTCTTTCTTGAAGTCAAGTCGAAGTTCTGATGACCTTTTGCTGAGAGCAACTTGATGTCTCATTTTCTATAAGTTCTGCTTATAAACCTCTACTTATAAATTTCATGTACTCCAGAAGCAAATTGTTCAAATATGAAGGGATTTCTTGATGCTTGCAAAGGAATCCAACAAGCTATTCTGGAGACAATAGCGTATTTTGGTCTTCAGCCTGGAGGTCTTTTTTTGACCTCTGTGACTTTAAGGAACAGCATTTGGATTTCTTCAGCAGAAATGTTTGTCCAACATTGCCGTTGGACAGCTGTGAGCTGCAGAAACCTCAGGTAGAAAGGCATACTCATTTGGCACCATCCAGCAGGACGCACCACCAGTAAGGTAAGGCCAGAGGAGGGAAGGACAAGTGGTAGGGGACCTAGGGAATGAGATGCCTAGAAGAGTGTAAGACATGCTAGAGCCCTGAATAGTGTACCTGGAGTCTACCATGGCTGAAGCACAGAGCTAGTCCAAGGCTGGTCAGGGCAAAACAAGTTGAAGGTGCAGGAATTGGTGAGCACCCACATTTGTCAGGTCCAGACTTCACATGGGCAGCACAGTGCTCCTTTCATTCTGGAAGATGTGCAAAGGAGAATGCATGGCCAAGGAAATGTGTATATGATGTGGGGCTTTGGTCTGTGCCTCCCGGCTTTGCTCACCTCTTCATTGCCCTCTGGCCTTTAGATGATTATGAAAATAAACTTAGACTTTTTCTGAAGTCCAGTGTTTTTACTGGTTGACTTATGCTTGCCACTGTGACGTGAAATACACTGATCTCTATGGGTATAGTTATAAAAAGTGCTCTCAGAAGGAAGGTATTACAGGCTATTTCTCACAAGGTTGGCTGAGGAGGAAGTGGAAAATTCACCATGAAAGAATAGTAGCTTTCTGTTTTAATGATTGAGAACTTATTGAGTGCCAGGCACTATGCAAAAGCATTACTTACAGCTGTAAAGATTCTCCCTAAGCCTTATGTATAGATGGTGTAATGTCATTTCAACAAGAGGGGCTTAGCTGAGAAGTTAAATACCTGGAGGAGAGCACATATGGTGTTGAGCTAGCATCTGCCCGATCCAGAAGCCTAGGCCTGACCCCTAAACAGTGCTTCCAGTCTGCTCTGGGCGCTGTGGCCAAATATCTATCACAAACATTTACCACAGAAGGAATAGAAGTACATAGGTATTTAGCAGAGTATTAAAAATATTGCAAAACTAATTGAGCAATAAACTTGTTCAAATAATTATATAAAAGTAGTGTTCACTAACACAGATGACTGTCAGGTGACAGCTTGTGGGGGTCTTTCTAGTCCATGTTTCCCTCTGGCAAGAGGGAGTAGACAGAATAGACACAGAACAGACACATGATTGTGGCAAAGGTGAGTCACTTTTAAATAGCTGGCATAGGATTAGTTATAGCAACATCTGGAAGGGCACATACTTCATTCCATGCCCAAAGACAAATTCCAGGTAGACAGCGGACCCAAATGGGTGAAGCAAAGGAAGCAGTGAGATGACAAAGTGAAGAGCCTCTGCTGTGAAAGGACAGATTGAATAAAAGATAAACGCAGCCAGGGAGATGGTTCATTCAGTGAGCAAAGTGCTTGATACCCAATCATGACCTGAGTTCAGACTCCTAGAACCAATGTAAAAGTCATGGCATATGCCTGTCTCCAGAGCTGGAGGAGGCCGCAGAGACAGGAAAATCCTTTGGGTTGGTGGCCAGGAAATGCAATCACAATCACAGCAAAGTACTCTTTGTGTAACAATAGAAATGTATGCAGTAAATTAATACAGGGCCTGTTTTTTTATTCCTAACTTGTTCCCCATTAAGAACTCAGATCAAGTTTTATTTTCAACTTAAAGTATGATAAGTAGGCCTTATAATTCCATTTGAATCCTCTAATTTAATCTGGCTACTTCCCAGCCAAAATCACCATCTTGCATTTTTGTATTGGTCTCACTCTCTGGGCTTCAGGTGTGTTCTGCCTTGATGGCTCCCTGGACCCCTTCCTCATGCCCACTTCTGTTTTCCTCTTTCCCTCCTCCCATGGTTGGCAGAAGTCCCGCTCTTTCCCTCTAGTTTCCCTCCCTTGTCTAGTTACTGACTTTTCCAGCTTTTATTGACAAGGCAGAGAATAAGTGGTGACCATTGTTTACACAAACTTGAGACAGGAGATTCTCAACATAAGCCTTACAGTGCCATGCCATTGACACTAGATAGGGGGATAGAGAAATGAGCATTTGAATAATACAAGGGTAAACTTTACATAGTGCACAATAACATGTTTATACTCCCGCACTTCTAGGGTACATGGTATCAAAACAAGACAGGTGTTGGTGGGATGTGGAGAAATTTGGATGCTATTGGTGGGAATGTGAAATTGTGCAGCCACTAGGAAAAACAGCATTGAAGTTCCTAAAATTACTGAAAAAATAGAACTAGCATTAAACAATCTTATTTCTAACTATGTATTCAAAGGAGTTCAAACCACGATATTGAAGGGACAGCTACATGAACAAGTTTACTGCAGCACAAGTTTTAGTCATGATAAGGATTTAGCCTCCATGTTCATGGATAAAGATACTATACATACATACAGACACGTACTGGAATATTTTTGGATCTTGAAAAATACACAGATGAATTTAGAAGACATGCTGAAGTGGAAAGAAAGTTTAGGGTTCTTTGGAAAGTAGGTTAGGTTGGATGGTGTTTGCTGGGACAAACACGTGAAGGAGTGTTTCCTGAAGCAGACACAGGAGAAAGGATGTTCTGCTAATGTAAGCACGTGAAAGGACATGTGATAAAGGATTCTATGCTAATGATACACATGTAGTTGGTCTTTATTTGTCAGGACTCCATAGAGAGAAATGCACCAAAAAAACTTGTGATGGTGTGCCACGGTTTCTTGTTGCTTCCACAGACTCCGTCTGATAAGCAGAGTGATGTCAGCTGAGACAGACATACATGCTGAGGCAGGACCTGAGGAGGACATGTGATGTTTGGAGGTTATAAATAGAACTCATCAGAGATTGGCAGAGGCTGAGCCAGGCTTGCTTATAGAGCTAGCGGTGCAACGCTTGTTGGTCTTCATTGCTATTCACTTCTCTGAGAGGCACAGTCTACAACTTCTGGCATTTCTGCTGGTCCCTGCTGCTGACTAGTGCCAAGGCTTGAGGCCTGGCTCTCTCTACCAGGTAGTGCCACTATTGCTGGTTTGTGTTTATCCCAGCTCAACAAAACTGGACTGCTGCTGTGTCTAGGAAGTCTCTGTGGGTGGATGGAGTTCAGCTGCTAACGTGTGAACTGAACTGTTGGTTTACATACAACACAGGTAGGAGTTGCTCCAAAGAGACATTTCTGAACAGGTCTACTTCCCACTGTCTCAGGTGGGTGGTAGGCTACAAGGTAGGTTAAAGCATTTAAGAACCATCATTAAAAATAAGCATTGAAAAACATTAAAGTTACATTATTCTAAGTGAAATAAGCCATAGATGGACAAGATCTGTGCTGTATCATTTTACATGTGAAATATAAAAGATGAAACTCATAGATACTCTAGATTGATGGTTGCCTGGAGCTGCAGAGAGGAAGAAATAGAAAGTTGGTATTCAAGAGCACAGAGTTAGTTATGCAAGATGAATAGGTTCTAGAAGTGTATTAGCGTAACAACCTCTCTGTAGTGATGCTGAGTCAAGCACTTACAGATTTGCAGAGATTCCATGACAAGTTCAAAAGAAAGAAGCACTGTGTGCCAGCGTTTCTGATGGGATATTCGACACATTCTCTCTCCCTCTCCTGGTGTGTGCAAATGTGCAGGTCTGTGTGCCTGTGCACATGCAGAGGCCTGGGGGTGACATTGGATATCCTCTATTGCCCTCTGATTTTATTTTTCTGACAAGATCTCCACTGAACTGGAAGCTTGATGGTTGTCCAGAAAGATCCCAAGATCTGCCTATTTCTGTTTCAGTACAGAGAGGCAGGCATCGCCATGCCTTTTGTGTGGTCTTCATGTGTACACAGCAAGCACTCTTATCCACTGAGCCATCTCCCTAACCCAACCTTCTTTTTACTTTAAAAATCTCGAGGCAGTTACTTTTCTCAAGAAACACCCTCCTCTGACAACTCTTGCTGGGATCCTCACACTGGGCTAACTTAGAACTAAGATCTGCTTCTCTGTAACATTCAAAACTATGAGTCACCAGTCAAAGCTCCCACTTGCAGATACATAAAATATCTGATTCTACTTGGTGCCACCTCATCTGTTAAAATGGGAACCTGAGTCATTTTCTAAGACATCAAGAAGTGGGTGATTCTACGAATCCTCACTCAGGACATCACAATGAAGTAAAGCTTTAGGAGAGCATGTGAAAGCATTCTAGAATATTTTGCCTCTATTTCCCACAATGATGTTTGCTGTGGTCATCATTAGTAAAATTGACAAGAATTAGTTCCAGTGAAATCTATCTATCTACCTATCTATCTATCTATCTATCTATCTATCTATCTATCTATCTTTATATAAGTAAATAGTTCATAATATATTACATAGAATATATATTATATATTACATATAATATATTATTTGTTATATGTAATTATATGCCATATATGTATTTTATACATTATTATACATTTTATATGATTACTTATAATATATATTGTATTACAAGCTATTTAATTATGTGGCCTAGGAACCAGTTTAAAGAATTATGTTGGTTTAATGGTATTTAATGTTGCCAAAATTCTGAGGAAGATGTTTTTATTGATAAATTGTCTAAACATCCTGAGGATTAAAATGGTGGGGTTAAGAATTACTGAACCTTTTGTATTTACCTGAAATGCCAAGTACTTCCTAAGTGTAGTGTGCTTTAAGCTAAGTAAAAATTACATATTTTCAATATGGGCTAGATAGAATAATAACCAAATAAATGTAATTGGATTTATTGATGTTATACAATTATGAATGTTTTTTAGTTGTAATTCTATTAATGTTACTGTAATGTGATAAAATATTTACAATCAGACATTTAGTTCATGGTTATATTAACTCTATTACTAAATTCTGATATGGCTGGAGTGGTCCTGAAGTAAGAGATGTTAGAATTGTTCACATACAATCCACATCCCAGGAGTCCTTAGTTCCCCTGGTTCTTTCTTGTGCTTTTCCTGGACAAGCAGATCTTTCTGCATTTAGGCAGGAATTGTGGTTGTCATGGAGTGGGATTCTCAGTGATAATATGCGTGCACATTTACAAACTGTACCTTCTGGTTTTCCTGGAACAAGGCACTGCCTTTCTGTAATGAGATGTTGGTGGCTCCCCGTCTGCCACTAAGTTACTAATTTCCCCTAATACTGCTTCTCCTTAAGTGGTGGATGGCCATTCAGGAGAACTTTTTGCCTGAAGAGGCTCCAAAGTGGCTGCACTGACATTTCTGGTTATTGCTTGCTCCATCGGCTTCAGTAATAGCCTATGCAAGGCTGACCTCTATATATTCTTCCCAAGGGGCTTGTGGGAGCACACAGACAACTGACTCAAGGAGGTTCTCCAACCTCTGTAGTAGGAGGAAGTCCCAGGACACTGAAACACTGAAATATGTTTCATTCAGGGGCAAGATAAAAAAACCTTCCACACTGGCATTAGAAGTACATGACCTTGGAGCAGGTGACCTACACAGTCCCTGGGTTTATATGAGCATTTCTGGTTATTCTTTAAGGATTCTATCAATTAAGTGGCATGTCAGGATTCTCTAGAGGACCATAACTTATAGGATGCATATATATACACATATATATATACACAAACATATGTATCTATTTATAATACATATATACACACTGTATTTCTATCTCTCATCTATCTCTATCCATCTATCTATCTATCTATCTATCTATCTATCTATCTATCTATCTATCTATCTGTCCATCTATCTATCCATCTATCCATCTATCTTATCTATCTATCTATCTATCTATCTATCTATCTATCTATCTATCTATCTATCTGTCTGTCTATGGAGGGAGGAGATTCATTAGAGTGGTTTACAGGCTGCGGTCCAGCTAGTCCAACAATGGCTGTCTACTAATAAAAGACTTTAGTAGTTATTCAGTATTATTGTAGTATTTAGTAGTTATTCAGTCCATAAATCTGGATGTTTCAGTTGGTCTTCAGTATAGGCCAGAATCCTGAAGAAGTAGGTGCTAATGCCAGTGAAGGAATGGGTGTGAGAGCAAGAGCAAGCAGGCAAAAAGTTCCCTTCTTCCATGTTTTTTATATAGACTATCAGCAGAAGGTGTGGCCCAGATTAAAGGTGGATCTTCCTACCTCAAAAGATCTGGATTAAAAATGGTTCTTCCCACTTTAAATGCTTTAATTAACAACAAAAATCCCTCATAAGTTTACCTAGCCATTCGTGTTTTATCTAATTCCAGATATAGTCAGACTGATAACCAAGAATCATGCTATCATGAGGTATAACTATGCTTTTTAGCCACTGCAATTTATGTTTTAAAAAATATGTGTGTGTGTTTGTGTGTGTGTGTGTGTGTGTGTGTGTGTGTGAGAGAGAGAGAGAGAGAGAGAGAGAGAGAGAGAGAGAGAGAGAGAGAGAGAGAGAGAGAGAGAGATGGGGAGGGAGAGAGAGAGAAAGAGAGAGAGAGAGAGAGAAGGAGAGAGAAGGAGAGAGAAGGAGAGAAGGAGAGAGAACATTTAGCAGGCAAGATGAAAGAAGGTTTCTCAGTGGAAAGCTCCTTAGTACCCCAAACACAGAATGCTCAAGTCCCATGACACCTGTTTCTTCCCACCAGGTACCTCAGGCACTGGGCATAGCCAAAGTCCTGTCAGTGTGGCCTTGTCCCTTTTTTGTGTGGAGATACTGACTGGCAGACAGGACCTGGGCAGAGAAGTCAGGAGGTGGCTGTGCTCTTGACTTGTTCCAAGCAGAATAATTTAGTCATTTACCTGAGGACATGAGAGCATTTGCAGCACATGCCGGGCTTCTGGAGGAGTGGTGAAGCCCAAAGGGAATAAGACAGGCAGCCAAACATTAATTTCCATCTGAAGATTTCCCTAAAGCACAGCATGGTTCTGTTTGCTCACAAGACTCAGAAAGTGTGCATGGGTTAAATGCATGATATTTCTCCCAAAATCAGCTTTGGATGTCAGACTACAAGGCAATGACAAATACTCCACAGAGGCAGGGAGACTCCTGACCTTGGATCTACTAAGTGATGCTTATCCAACTCCATTAAGAAATCAGCTATTAGAAAGAGCTATATTGCTAATTCTGCCTAAGAGGTTCACACTCATTCCCCTGTCCACTCACAAAGCTCTGGCTAAGGGGTCATTACATGATATTATGTGTGAATATTAACCATGTTTCAAGTCCTTCCTGTGTTCAAGACATGCGCAGCCTAGCCAGAAATGTTCATACCTGAGATCTCGACGTGGACAGTATCAATGCACTGGCAGAACTGAGAAGCCACTGATCCTTTAGTTCTGGGTATTTGGCAGGAACTACATTGCCTCACACTTGGGAAGATGGTACCTGGCATGTATGGAAGTGATCATCCATATGTTCTGTTCAGTACCAATAGTGGTGTCTGTCCTGCTTGTTGGTGCTGAACAATGATGAATGTTCTGTGAGTGAGTGATCATGTACTTTTGAAGACAGTGGGAATCCTCCCACCATATGTAGCTCCTCAGGGAGGTGGGTGGGTGATGACGTCAAAGTGCCTGCTGGTACCAGCACCACTGCACAGGGCAGGTCCACTGCTGCAAAATGTCTTCATGGAGGTGGTGGGGCTTGGCTTTAGCAAACCTTGTGATGACAAACGTATTATGAATGCAGAAAGATGTGTTGTACTCTCCTGTGCCCTTCCCCTTTCTTTCCTTCAGCAGGGTCATTGTCCAAGGAAATCAGTCTTAAGAGTGCTGAGTCATTCTGAGTCATAAAGATTACCAGGAACTCTCCCCAAGGTAGATCACTGTGTTCTTACTGTCACAAGTTCTTACTTGTGTGGTGTACAGTATGAGAAATTACCCAGTAAGGGGAGTAGAAATCTCTATTGGAGCTGGCAGAAGTCCTCAAGATGGTGGCTAGAGGACAGTACAGAAGTACAGCAGAAATCAAGGCCATCTGATAGTGACAGAGGTGCTAACACATAGACTCCTTCCTGTGTCCCTAAACCTAATCCTACAAACATTTACTGAGTAGTCATTAGGTGGGATTGGGACCTGCCTACACTAGCACACTCCACAAGAATGTTGATCCAAATCAAGGAGCAGGTTCCTTATTTCTCCCACCTCGATGGATAACTTAGGGAAGTTTCTGAGAAGCTTAGACCCCAAATTAAAGTCCCAGGAAATAGATACCTCTCGGGAATAAAAACTTTTTTCTTCACTGGCTGCATTTCACATGGAAGGATATTACTGCTGTCTATCTGATTATGATATGCATATATATATATATGATGTATTCATATATGTCTAATGTGCATATCTATCAGCAAGCAGCTGCAGATGGCATTGCAGGCTGTGGTGTCACTCCCCCTCCTCAGCAGCTAGAGTGTGGTAAAGGAAGACTTTAGGTGTGTACGTGAGGGAGGAAGGCAGATACAGCTGCAAATGCTCAGTTTCACAAAGTTAGGATCATCATGGCTCCACAGAGGGTAGTGTTTGCTGCAGCAGCTATCCGGGCTTGAAGGAGAAAGCATGGGTTGTATCTTGTATCAAACTTTGCAGTTTACTCCAGAATGACCTTTAAGGTTGTCATTTAGTAGCCAATCTTGCTGACCACATTTGGCATGCTAAATAAAGCCCATCAAGAGGACACATCGAATTGACAAAGCTTCATACTTCATTAAAGTTTGCCCAGGGAGAGAAGTCATGCTAATAAACTGATGTCATCCTTCACCAGAACATCAACAAATGTCTACCCAATTGAGTTTGTTGAAGTGAACACAATTGCATACCTTTTCCTGACTTGACTCAAATAATTAAACAGTGAATATCCACTAGAAAAGTCTTTGTGTATGTGATTAAGCAAGTTATTTTTAGAGGCAAATGAAAGCTAGAGTTGTGCTTGTGTCTCTGCCCACAGAACTTTTTATAGCTGTGTGTGTTCAGTGATGTTATCAGCTTCATTTTGGGCATGTAACTTTAGCAATATTCCTTAACCAGAGGTCAGGACATCTATATAACAGGAAGGAAATCCACTAACAAGCACTGGCTGTCTTCTATCCATCTGTGAACCTCCTCATAAATGACAAATAACCATGTCTATCAATTGTAGAATTACAATTGCATTCACTTCTCAACAGCCATGTGAAATGGGGAAGGAGAGGAAAATATGTGGAGAATGTATGTGTCTTGTGAGAAGTGACAGCCACATGTTGCCTTGTGAGGATGATGGTTTTCATTTGTATGTGAGGTACAGTTTAAAATGCAAAATGATGATAAATTGAGACCATGTCACTATTTGCAATAAAACCGGGTACATCTAAGTGGCATGACAAATATAAAGTCACGTATTGATAAATGACTTCTGCTTAAGAGCAAGTGAAATAATTTTCCTTATATATTGTATTTCTACAATCTATTATAGAATAATAGAGTGTGGTGAAACAGCTTAATCTGCATGCTTCCATTGCGAAGAATTACCTTTCTAAGTGCATTGTCAAATTTCATTGCAGATACTAGATGTTTGTAGGATCCAGTGGTGATTGAAACAGGGTGACATTTGGTCTTCAGAATACTAAGCAAGTGAGCACACAGGGTGATGAGGTTCACACTTTCCATTTCAATCCAGGGAGCCTAGAAATGAAAACATGCGTATCAAACACAATTATGACAGAATGACATCATCACATGGGTGGGAAGTGGGTGGCTCATTCCATTAATGGCTCTAGATTTCCATGAGTGAAATATTGAAATTGTAGCTCTCCTTTCACACAAGATGACAGAAAGCACATCTTAGGGAGACTGACATGTAAGCAAGCATACGAACATGGAAAGAAGATACTGAAGAATATCTCATTTAAACGTAGAGAGGGGCTTTTAAGGTAGAAAAAGTGATCAGAACAAACAAGGAGAGAAAGCCACAAGCCATGGGGAAACCCATGGGTCAAACTGAGTATTTTCAAGCAAAAGTTTACATAAACAAATGTTGGGAGGTATCTAAGAAGCATGCAGTTGATAAACGATTGATATGCAGAATGTATTTTCAAAGCACAAAACTCCTTCAGAGCTTATAAGCCAGAGACCAGAAACTTGAGAAGCTGAGAAAATATATGAATAGACAAATCCCAGGGAAAGAGCATGGGTGGACATGAACCAGGAGATAGTCATCACTCACCAGTGTCCAGGAGCACATCAATGTTGCATACTTAAATTGTCAAAAATATGAAATCCTGATGATTCCAGGCTGTCCAGGATATGGAGCTTATCAATTGTTGCAACCACCCAGTATGAATCAGGACAACCATCTTAGAAAATATTTTCACATTTTTCTAACAAAGTTGAACATGCACGAAATCTAGAGTTTGGCAGTTCCATTAGAAAGCATTCTTGTTTGCTTTCTGTTGCTGGGATAGAGCATGCTGACCAAATGCAGCTTGTGTCCCTGGTCACAGTCCAGGGATGGATACCAAGGCAGAAACTGCAGCAGAAGCCACAGAAGGCTGCTGCTTGCTGCCTTGCTCCCCAAGACTTGCTTAGATTTCCTTTTTATGCAACCCAGTACATCAGTGGACTAGGCTCTCCTACATCAGCCATCAACCTCTTGCCTACAGGCCCCTCTGATGAAGGCGTTTTTTTCAATTAAGGTCACCACTTCTAAGATGACCCTAACTTGTATCAAGTTAACAAAAAACTAAGCATCACAGTAAATATGGGCCAGTAGAAGGCTTATGTACATGTACACAAAGACAAATAGTAACATTTATAATTTTTTTTTTTGTTCTGTGGTATAGATGTTAGACATGGTATACTCATCCATCACAAATGTCTAGAGGGGGTCTGTGTGGAACAGGAGTAGCTAGAGAGCTGGTATGGCCCTAAGTGGATAAGAGCAGGAAGAAACTTAAATTTCTGTGGCAAACAGACAGGATGACATATGTGCATATATGAGTTTGTAGAGAAAACAGTGAGAGATGGTTATAGATGTAAAAGCAGAGGCTGTAGGGCAGAGGGAAGGAGCTGAGCAGAAATGAAAGAGAGGTCTCCAAAAGCACAGACTGCAGCTTCAGGAGTGAAAAGACAGTATTTATAAAAGAGTAAAACTCGTAGAGTTTACAGAGTGGCGAGAGTGGAGGCCAAGAGGAAGGAAGGAAGAAGGAAGGAAGGAGGAAGGAAGGAAAGGAGATGGGAGGAGGGAAGGAGGAAGGAAGGAAGAAGGAAGAAGAAAGGAAGGAAGATGGGAGGATGGAAGGAAAATCGGAGATGGGGATGGAAGCAAAATGGGAAGATGGAAGGAAAGAGGAAGGGAGGAAGAAGGAAGAAGGAAGGAGGAAGGAAGGAAGATGGAAGGAAAGAGGAAGGGAGGAAGAAGGAAGAAGGAAGGGGGAAGGAAGGAAGATGGGAGGATGGAAGGAAGGAGGAAGGAGGGAGGAAGAAGGAAGGAAGAAAGGAAGGAGAGAGGAAGAAAGGGAGGAAGGAAGAAAGGGAGGAAGGAAGGAAGAAGGAAGAAGGGAGGAAGGAAGGAAGGAGGTAGAAAGAAAGGGAGGAAGAAGGAAGGAAGAAAAGGAGGAAGAAGGAAGGAAGAAAAGAAGGAGAAAGGAAGAAAGAAAGGGAGGAAGGACGGGAGGAAGGAAGGAAGGCTGTTTTTTAGGTCTGGGGACACTGCCTCTCTGGCAAAGTTCTCTCTTGTTGCCAGCATTGGCTGTGGCACAGAGACAGGAAGCCATCTTGACTGCTGAGTCTGGGGATTTGTGGTCAAAGTCCTTGCATGCATTACTCTGTGTCTGGGAATTCACAGCGGGGCCTCATGTCTGATCCTGGGAGTGTAGGCTTGGAGAGCTGGTTCGTGTGGAGAACTCCTGTAAAGAAGCTGTCTGCAGAGGATGGTTGACTGATGAGCATTACAGGGCCTTTGATTACCTTTTCCCAGGCTCGCTTTAGCCTCCTGAACAGCTGTTCTTGCCCAGGAGTATCAGCACTAACATCCTGTGACTAGAAAATAAAACCACTTTGAAGTATATTACCTTAGTGGATCACTAACTTCTATCAGCCCCAAAGCTGAGAATGTCATCAAAGAGCGTTTGAGGCTGAAAGGCTTCCTCATTTTCTGTAACAGTCGCTCTGATATTCTCACCAAAGTATTTTAAATCTGCCTTCATTTATTACTTTCTTTGTTCCGCAAAAACTATAAAAGTTCATAAAACAGCTTTCAGAAGTTTTAGAACACTGTATTTAGGGAGATCTAAATTTAAGTAAGTTCCTGGTCCATGTGCACTCCTCCATGCTCCATCATGAACTGTGTCTTTTATTCCTTCGAGATAAGACCTGTTTCTTTCCATGACATCAGTCAGCTACAGGTGGAAGAGGGAGTCAGATACGCTGAGAGTTCCTCATGATGGGAAAGTAAAGAAAGGCATTAGGGCAGTGTAGGTCAGTTCTTTCGGGGGCATATCTGGGGGAAGCTCGCCTTTAGAGCTCCAGAGAGGGGAAGGAACAAGCTATTAGATGCAGAAGCTAAGGTTTAGAAAGCCAGAGCAAGAAACGAGTAGACACCTCACAAATCAGAGGGTACGTACTCTGATAGATACACAAGAAGAGACTCAACATCCTCAACCATCAGGAAGATGAAAATCTAAACTTTTCATTCCTATCAGAACATTTATCGTTAGGAAAGCATTTCCAGGGCCACTGAGGATGCTGGGAAAAGAGAACCTGTACACACTGCTTGGTAGGAACATAAGCAGCGCTGTCATTATGAAAAGAAATCACGGAAGTTCCTCAGAGGCTGAAAGTAGAACTACCGTACTTTCCAGGTCTACCCAACCTGCAAATATATCTAAAGGATCGGAGGCAGCCGAGCGCAGAGACATCTGCCTGGCCATGTCCACTGCAGCGCTATCCAGAACCCCACTTGTAATACCCATGAAGTGAATCGGCTGGGGCATTGTGGGAAACATGCACTTTTTTACCAAAGGCTTAAGTAACACAGAGCTTCATTTTAAGAGTGTAAAGAAGCTGCCTGGCAGAAATTCAAATTCCTCCAGGGTCAGCACCTCTTGAAGTCAAAGTAAGGGCTCAAGGTTGTACTTGTGTTCTGTGTCTCACCCTCAGCTCTTTAGCTAATCACGGGACAGTGTGAAGTGAACCGGGTTTTTCTTTCTGTCTCTTTATAACTGGTTATATTTCTGAGAATTTCCTATGTGAGGACTGTATTTGCATCCCTTCCCACAACTCCTCCCCTGTCCACCCTACTCCTGCACCATAACAACACTAGTTCACATTCCAACGTTGTGGGAAAAATCTCATAAGATGTCACCTCTAAATAAAAAGACATAGGAAAATAATGACTGCTGACAGAGAGTGGCAGGGCATTACAGTGTACAGGTTTCTCCATTTTGTATTTTTGCCGAGGACATTTCAGGATTAACTAGAATTTATTCTCCTTGAGTGGCAATCCCATTGAAAACTTGTAAATGACTTAAAAATATTTTACTTGAACTATATTAAAAATTACAAGAGAACGAGCAAGCAAGAGACTGTGGATTTGTGCACAAGTGTAGTGCCCATAGGATCCAGAAGAGGGCGTCAGATCCTCCGTAGACGGAGTTACTGGCAGTAGTTGTAGATTGGCTGATGTGGGTGCTGGAATTTGAACTTGGGTCCTCTGTAAGAGCACTACAGATTCTTAACTGCTATGCTCATTAACGGCCCTGCTAATGACTTTTATTTATGAATACACCACAGCCTAGTTTACTGCGCTTGGCACACTCCTTAGCATTCTGCCGTTTTATGTAGGCCAGGGAGGTAATTGGTGTTTAATATCTGAAAAGCAAACAGATGTCTTAGATAGTGAAGGATGGCCCTGCTGCTCTTGGTCTGCAGCCTCGCTCTCCTGTGTCTGCATTTTATTCTTTGACTCATCCTTCTGGGTCTAATCACTGCGGATCAGAAAGCTTAAAGAACCCACAAGGAATAAAGAAAATGCTGTCTCCCACGGCTAAGTGCCTTGGAGACAATAAAAACATTTTGTAAATGAAAGGTTTGGCCTTACAGCTAGAGTCGCTTATTGCATTTGTACTGATAATAGAAGAGGGATTGCCACCATGTATCTTTGTTTTTCCAGGCCCTGCAAGATAGCAAGCATTGAGGAGAGGCAGTTGTCTTCTGCCATTAGGCTGGGCAGAGGTGTGAGGAGGCCATGGCCAGGTAGAATTCTGATGGGGTCTACACTAATTGAAGAGTTTTACGCCCCAATGGAAACCATCCTTACCCTTGACCTCTGTGTGACCTGTCTGTAGGATAGATTGAACAGTCATTTTGAGACAGGAGTGTCTTAGACTCTGCAGGGGTGGCAAGATGAAACAGAACAGACCTGCGCTTGGCACACTCCTTAGCATTCTGCCGTTTTATGTAGGCCAGGGAGAACAGACCTTTTGAGGGCTGTTCAAGTTTTACATCACGGCCAGGCCATCAGCTAGAATGCGACCTGGGACTTTGGACTTTTGATTTCTCTACACGCCCCCCCCCTCCCCAACTCTTCACTTGCAGAATGAGGACAATCTCTGCCTGACTGGTACATGGCCAGCTGAGGGGTCTCTGCCTGACTGGTACATGGCCACCTGAGGCCTCCACATGTGTGATACCTGCCATACGTATGTTTCTTTATGTCTTCTGAGTACAACTTTATAAATCAGAATGAAAGTGAGGCCAGGTCAGTGATGTGGAAGGGATGTAAGAGGATGCATGGCCTGCTGGGTGCTGCCACTGGCTGTGAGCTCTGTGCTCCGATGTATGTCTGTGTTCCTGTGGGGGAGCACAGTATGAGTGCACACCTTCATTGTTACTTTGTTTCCTGTTTTATCAGAATGGCAGTAATGGTGTCATGCTTTCCTTTTGGGCTTTGCATTTTTCTACACATTGTTCTGATTATGTAAAGTGGAAATGGACCCCTAGGTACTTGTGCCTTGGGGCACAGAAAGAAAGATGGGTACATGGTTCACAAGGTATATAGTAAGGGCAAATGACTGATCCGGCAGATTTCTCTAACTGCCTGGGACACTCTGTGGAGCAGTTAGCATTCTGGAAACATGGGGGTAAGTTTTCAAGAGACATTTCTTAAAATATAACTAACTTCGCAGCTGCTGTTTATACGACTATGTTTAGAGTCTTCTGCCCATCAGAGTTTAGTGCAAGACTTCTGTGTTTTTAAGAGACTTCCTGTTTCTTCTCAGGAGAGAAGATAAGAAAATGCAAATAGAAAGTTGGAGAGAGGGTTCTGTGGATAGATGGAGAGTGAAGGAAATATGTGCCGAGTCAGCCAAGGCTGCTCCCTCCTTTTCCTAGGTGATCCTGGTTGTGTCAGAACTCCTCAGAGTCAAGCTGTTTCTGTGATCTTGTGATTCTGGGATCCTGTGACCGTGGGCTTGTTAGAGCACCAGGGAGTGCAGCAGCTTCCTCTGGGTGTTGTGGGACTGGCTGTGGAGCCTGGGCCCAAGGTCTACTCAGGACACCAGCCCAGAGAGACCAGAAGGAACCTGAGCCACTCTGCTGGTGGAGTTCCTGTGTGCCTGGTCCCGCTGGTCCTGAAAGAGTTAAATTTAAGACTTGTGCTGGGCTAATGAGAAAATTACAGGTTTGAGAAAACACAGTGGACCAAAGTCAAATATGTCCAAATAAGCCTGGGCAAAAGCAAGCTGTTAAGACATTCTGGGAACTAACAGGCCAAAAAGATATAGAAGAGAAAACATACAAGGACATGTCTGGGCAGACACTGGGTAGTGAGTCCTCTTAGATATAGTTTAAGGTCAGATGCTCTGTTGACTCAGATTAATACCAACCTTAAGAATTTTCCACTCTGTTCTGCACGTAATAGTTAATATTTGAACTAGCCAATCATGTGTAACCATACTGACTCCTTTGTTCCCCCAGACCTTTTCCCTATATAAACCCCTAACTTTTGAGTCTCGTGGTCGGCTCCACTATCTCCTGTGTGAGATAGGTGTGGAGCTGGCCGGGAGTGCCCCGAAATTAAAAACTACCTCTTGTAATTACATCAAGACGGTCTCTCGTGATTCCTTGGGTGCACGTCCTCCCGAGATTTGAGTGGGGGTCTCCCTCGGGGGTCTTTCAGTCCCAGTTACTTCTGGTGTTGGGACAGATGTTGGGTCCTCCTCACCTCTGATCCTGAGAGTGTCAGAACGCCTGGGAGTGGAGCTTCTTCTGGGTGTTGTGGGACTGGCTGCAGAGCTTGCGCCCAAGATCTGCTCAGGACACCAGCCCCAAGGTTGCTCCCTATTATAAACACATTCTCCCCACATCTTAAAGAGAATTTACTATTTTAACAATAGTTTATTTAATGAGGTTTTAGTGTAGTGAGGCAAATGAAAATCAATAAAAGAAAATTCTGATAGATATCTGATCATCTAACAAGTCGAACACCCTGTCTCCTTTGAAAGCAACTACCCTTCATCTTCCAGCTTTGACGTCTGTCTTTTTGCCTCCGACCTTCACCATAGGGTCAGCTGGTGCCATGGATAAGAGCATTGGCTTTTGTCCTAAGACCAACTTAGTATCTGTCCTGTGTGCTGACACGCGTCAGCAGTATCACCTGTACGTGAGGTTTAATTCTCTGGTTCTCAGTTCTGTCATTTGTGAAATGTCAGCTGCAGCCTGAGAGTGGACTCCTCACAAGATGACAGTATCAAGTGGGGTGGCTGCACAAGTACCCAACAGATTCAGCTATTGTTGTGCTGTGTTTATAACGGACACGCCGGTGTGTTATTATTTATAGTGCGGCTGCAATGTGAAAGGCGGAGTGGGCCTGGGAACTTGGGTGCAGAGGACTGGAAAGGAGGTGCTGTAAGAACTGGCAAGCCTCTCCGTTTCTTTATTTGTCTTTGCACCCAGCTGAATCATGCCCTTGGGAGACTGGGGATAACATAAAAGAGAAGCTGCCTCTTTAATCCTAAACATTCCTACTATGACACCGATAAAAAAAATAAAAAAACCCTACCCCTCAGTCTCCATTCCTGATGATTTTCAGTAAGGGATCAAAAAGAAATGTGTATGCTCTGTTTTCTTAGTTCATTTGGCCATTTGACGAATCCTTTCAGAGTAGTGGACGATAGCACTGCCCTGAGTCCGGCCAGCAGGCCTGGGGAAGAGGAGCGAACCTGTGGACCTGTGGGGGATGAATAGACTGGGGAGACTGTTGAGGGAAGGGAGGGGCTCCTGCCTTGCTGGGTGTCTGCAGTGACTGCGACCTCCATAAACAAGGTACGGGATGCTCATCAGAGATGGGCAGACAGAAGGAACTCAGCTCCATCGGAACAGAGTTAGAGACCTAAGGTGTTCACTAAGTAGATCCAGCGTGCAACTTGGAACTGCGGATGTTCATAGGACAGCAGCCCGCCCATGGGCGCTGCTATCCTTCCTGCTCTCTTCTCAGTAGGTGGCATGTCCTTGCCCTTTTGATAGCTGTAAGGTGACACAGCATTTATTTTGGTTAGATCTGACAGATAAACTGTATACTCACGTGCATGTTGGGAATGCTTTCAGCTGCGCACACCTTCTGCTGTGCCTTCTGTGCTGGGTGGTTTGTTTGTTTGTTTGTTTGTTTCTGGTATCTCACATCTGTCAGCTTTCCCCAATGGTTTGTGTTTTTTAAACTCAAGTCTCCCCCCCCCCCCTTATTTAGATCATAGGATTTTTCAAATGAAAATGGAGTCATTGTGGGTCCTCGATGTGCCTTAGCAAGCATAGGCTTGAATTAGAGCTACGGAAAATTCTAACACTGTAAGAAGAACTAAAATCATAAATGTAGTAGTAGCCATCAGTGGGCTAATACCTGTTAGTACTGAGGTAGTGCCCACAACTAGATGTATTAATAGGTGGTCTGCAGTCATGTTAGCTGTAGTCCGACTGCTAGAGCTATAGGTTGAGTAAATAGGCTGATTGTTTCAATAATAATTAATATAGGAATCAGTGAGTAGTCACAGGACAACTTTGGAGTCAGTTCTCTCTTCCCCCTTTGATGCAGGATCTGGGGTTGCATCCAGCTGCCCTGGTACTGAGCTCTCTCCCCAGCCCCACAGAGAGTGTGGATAATTGACTTCCATTCACTTCAAGCTTCACCTTTTATGTGCTATGTCATCAATTTTTATGTGGTGTAGAATATAAATCCAAGCATGAGTACCTCAAGTTTTCCATCAACGGTTTATTTTTAAAGGTTTATTATATATTTCACTTGTAAGATAACGGGCAGGCGTGCGCTTTCCTTTATCTCTCAGGACAGTCTGCTTTCTGCAGCAGGGTTGCCTTTGTTCACAGCTCGGTAGGCTGTTTGAGTTTTTGGAACTAAAGCTCTGTTTGGTCTTAATTTTTAAATGTTAAATCTTTAGCCACATGGGTGGCTTCTTTTTCTGTATGTATTTTAATGTAAGTTTGAGAAGTCTTTCACACAACTTCTGGAATGTTGATTAGGATAATGTTGAATTAATGGGTTACTTGGGGCCAAATTAACAAGCTACAAAACACATAAAATAAAACTAGATTACAGTGGCAAGAAAACAAAATATGAAGTAGTAATCAAAGCCACTAAGTACCTGCCATGGTAGGTTCCCGAAGCTCCACGCACATAGACTGGTGCCTTCTGCCTCATTGTGACCAGCTCAGGAATCTTCTATTTCCATGGCGATTCATCACGTTTTCTCACCTATTACATGTACTAGCACAACATTGGCACTGTTCCTTTTTCTCTTATTGAAAAATATTTTTTCTCCTATATTATATTCTGGTTATAGTTTCCCCTCCCTGTACTCCCAGCTCCCCCCTACCTCCCCTCCCATTCCCTCTCTGTCTCTCATTGGAGAACAAACAGGCTTCTGAGGGATAATAATAAAATAAAATTAAATAGACTAGAAACTAACACATTAGAATAGGACAAAACAGACTAAAGGGAAAGAGCCCAAGAAAAGGGACTAGGAACAGAAAAGGGACTAGGAACACGTATAGATCCAGAGACCCACTGACTTCCACACTCAGGAATCCCATAAAAACACTAAACTGGAAGCTACAATATATATGCAAAAGACATATAGAATAAAAAGGAGGAAAGTAAGTAAATCAAAACAAATATAAAAATAATAAATAAGGTAAAGTTGAAAAATGGGGAGAAAAAGAGCCTTGACAGGACATTATAGCCCGAGGAACCTCCAAACGGGTGACAGTTTGTTTTCGGCTGACCGTGCAGCCTGCCTTTAAGGAAAGTTTGTCTCCCCAGTGAAACTCACTTGGAGAAAACAAAAATTCCATTTTCAAGTGGTTATCAACTGAAGATAGATCTGGGTTAGGGATCAGGGCATGTGTCCTCTTTTCCTTTCAGCTCTAGAACCCCAACTGGTACAGACTGGCACAGGTCTAGCACATGCTGCCCTAGACTCTGAGTTCACATGCGCGTGGATTCTCTTGATTTAGAGCATTGTTTCCTTGGTGTCCTCCATCCCCTCTGGCTCTTACAGTCTTTCTTTCTCCACCTCTATAGGGTTCTCTGAGCCCTGATAGGAGGTTTTGATGAACACAGCCTGTTTAGGGCAGAGTGTTCCAAAGTCTCTCAATCTCTGTATAATATCTGTCTGTCTCTGTGTTTCCTCTCACCTGCTGCTGGAGACAACTTCTGTCATGATGGTTGAACAAGGCACTAATTTATGGGGATGGTAGAACATTATTAGGTGTAACCCTCCTACTTGACCCTGCCTGCCTCTCATAATCACACCTCTCTGCCCACCTCCTGCGATTTGCCACGCCTCTCTCCTGGTTCCAGTTACATCGGAAGTCCCACCTCCAGAGACCGAATAAGGAGCTGCTGATTGGGCAGGCATGCTGACAAACTTGAGGGAGGGGTTTTGCCTCACCTATTCTACCTGTTGGCTTGTAACAAAGAGATTATTAAATCCAAGATGGCTGAGTGATCACACTTGAGTGCTGTCTAATTTTGATCTTTCCACGTGGATTAAGGTAACATAAACATGGCTTGCCAATTTTCTCCTAACTCCATATTCCAGATAACCCAATCTTATTGTTGCCGCTGGCCAGCAACAATTAGGAGCTATTTTATTGCTACATTTTTCTTTACTTATTTTTAGATTAGCGTTATTTGGTTTTACCCTAGGATCTTGGACTATCTAGTCTCAGGTTCTTGGTCACCCAAGCTGTGTCAGGAATGGGTTCCATCTCATGGCCTTAAGGCAAATCAGCTATTGGCTGGTTACATCAAGTTTTGTGCCACCATTGCCTTAGCATATATTGCAAGTAGTGTAGACCAAGTAGTACAGATCAAAGGATCTGTAACTGGGTTCATGCTTACGTTTCTTCTTTGTAGCATGCAGAGTACATTCCTGTACCCAGACACTGGAATGTAGGTGTGAAGCCTTTATGTAGATGCCAGTCTGACATCTCCATGTTCAATGAGTTGTGGAAGTGTTGTACTCAGCAGTGAGGCCTTGCTGTCACTTTGTGTAGAGCAACCCATAGTCTTGGCAACAGCCTGGATTATTTGGGGACCCCTTTGGACAGTAACTCATTTAGATATTAAACCATTCTTGGTACTGGAAGTTTCATTTGGGGACAAGAGATGTCCAGTTTGGGCTCTGTCTCCCTCAGTATTTGGCCATTTCATTTAGATGATCTTCTCTGTTTCATTAAACTTCCACACTAGCCCTCAAATGTCCCATAATTTACTGTTTATTTTGGGACTCCATCCCTTATACCCTGTTCTTTCCTCTCTTCCTTGATCCTCTTGTTGCAGTTGTCCACACCTCCATTCATCTATAACTATGTATTCTATTTCTATTTCCTAGGGAGATCTTTCTGCACCCAACCCAAGCCCCTTAAGCTGTACATAACCACCGTG
This sequence comes from Mastomys coucha, assembly GCF_008632895.1. NCBI lineage: Eukaryota > Metazoa > Chordata > Mammalia > Rodentia > Muridae > Mastomys > Mastomys coucha. The sequence goes on from NW_022196895.1 coordinate 80,903,664, forward strand.
GTTCTACATATTATAGCTTGGTTAGCATTGACTTAAAAGCGAATATCCACAAAGAAGTGAATACACACCATATTTGTCTTTCAAGGTCTGGGTACCTCACTTGAAATGATTTTTTCCTAGTACTATTTATTTGTATGCAAATTTAATGATTTCATTTTTAAAGGCTGAGAAATAGTCTATCATGTAAACATACACATTTTCTTTACCCATTAATCTATTGAGAGACATCTAGGACATTTCCAGTTTCTGGCTATTTTGAGTAGGGCTGCAATGAATATGGTTAAGGCAAGTGTCTCTATGGCAGGGTGAAATATCCTTTGAGTCCATTCCCTAGAGTGGTATAGCTGGATCTTGAGATAGATTGATTTCCATCTTCTTGAGAAACCACTACACTGATTTCCATCATGGCTGTACAGATTTGCACAATCCCCAGCGATGGATGAGTGTTCTTATGATTCCAATCCTCAACAGCATGAACTGTTACTTATTTTGTTTCTCTTAGCTATTTAAATGGGTGTAAGGTGAAACCTCAAAGTAGTTTTGATTTGCATTTCCCTGACAACTAAGGATGTTGAACATTTCCGTGTCTCTCACCATTTGAACTTCTTCTTTTGAGAACTCTCAGACTCTGTACCCCATATATTAATTGGGTTATTTGTTTCTTGTCATATAGCTTTTTTGAGTTGTTCATATATTTTGTAAATGAGCCCTCTAATAGATGTGTAACTGGTAAAAATTTTCCCCATTCTCTAGGTTGCCACTTTGTGAGAATGATGGTGTCCTTTGCCATGTAGAACCTTTTTAGTTTCATAAGATCTTGTTTATAAATTGTTGATCGTAGGCCCTGTGCTAATGGTGTTCTGTTCAGGAAGCCTTTTCCTGTGCCAATGAGTTCAAGGCTATTCCCCATTTTCTCTTCTGTGTGGTTCAGGGTATCTGGTTTTATGTTGAGGTCTTTGATCCATTTGGAATGGGGTTTTGTGCAAGGTGATAAGCATGGGTCTATTTGGATTCTTCTACATGCAGCCATCCAGTTTGACGAGCACCATTCATTGAAGATTCTTTCTTTTTTCCCAGTATGTATTTCTGGCTTCTTTATAAAAAATAAGGTGTTGATGGCTGTGTGGATTTATGCCTGGTCTTCAGTTTGATTCCATTGATCTATGTGTTTATTTTTCTGCCGGTACCATGCTGCTTGTATTATTTAGCTTCATAGTACAATTTGAGGTTGGGGACAGTGATACCTCTAGCAGTTCTTTTATTAGTCAAGATTAATTGATTTGAGAGCTCACATAATGTTCAATTTTAAACACCTATACAGTCATGTTGCGGGAAGGTCCTAATGTTACCTCAGTGTCACAAAGCTTATTTCTACACTTGTCTTATTAGGTACTGAAAGTAGGAGTGGCTTAAATGGCATAGCCCGCGCATGCACACACACACACACACACACACACACACACACACACACACACACACGATAAATGATTTAAACAGACCTATAATCTCTAGTGAAATAGACAGAGTCAT
>NW_022196895.1:80905203-80909975 GCF_008632895.1 Mastomys coucha
CATAGACACACACACAATCTTTCCACTCTAGTCTAGTTTCTTCTCATTGTTAGCGTTTAAGTCTAAAAAAATCAAATGATCTAGGAGTGTTTTTCTTATTCTGTAAGTAAACAGTCTTTGTTTGGGAATTGCTTTCCACTTTTTAAAAAAGTCTATATCATTGAGTCTGCCCTTGTAGGTTTAGGTTGTCCCTCCACCCCCTGCTCAGTTTATTTTCATAAAATGATCCTATCAAAGCTTTCCCCTTTCATCTTTGTGTTTAAAAAGCTGCAACTGCTCTTTGGGTCAGGCTCTTGTTGCTGTTGCCAGAAATTTGTTGTCCAACTCAAGGTCAGAAGACATTTTCCAGTGTCTCTTTCTAGAATCTTCACGGATTAATCTCTTCCATTTAGCATTGTGGACCTTTTGAGTGAACTGTTGGGGGTAGTGTGTGGTGAGGGTCTAAGATCTCTCTTTGCCTCTGCTTTGCATGTTTATATCTAATTACCCCGGCTCCAGTGTTGAGAGGACTGTTTTCAATCTCCATTAATTATCTTGGCACCTTTGTCAAAATTAAGCTGATTGTTACATAAGAGTTTATTTCTGGACCCTTAATTCTATTTGGCTGATTTATATGCCTATCCTGTGCCAATGCCACTATCTTGATTAATGTAGCTTTAGAGTGAACAATGAACTCAGAAGGTGTAAGTCCTCTGACTTGATTCTGGGTCAAAATTGCTTTTTGCGATTCCTTTAAATTTTTATATGAACTTTAATGCTACTTTGTACCTTCCTACAATAAGTATATGCTGGCATCTCAATATGGTTGAGTTAATTTACAGATTAATATGGGGACAATACCGTCCTGACAATATTGGACATTTCAATCATTGAACATGAAATGTCTTCATTTATTTATGCTATTTTAATTTCTCTTGGGAATTTTGAAATGACTTCATAATAATATTTTGATCATTTTGCCAGCTTTTTTTTATTTTTGGATGCTTTGTAAATGGAAAATTTTAGTTTTCGAATTTTATTTCAAGTCATCTGTTATTACTAAAACATGTAATTGACTTTGTGTGTTGATTGTGGGCTCTAGGACATTTATAGACTTATTCACACACAATACCCAACATCATAGCATAGTTTTATGTTGTTTCCAAACTAGAAGATTTTTCTCTCTATTTCCCTTTTGTTTTCAACTCCCCCTCCCCTATTTCCTGTTTCTCTTCCTCCTTAGTTTTGTGCTTCTCTTACTGTATTGGCTGGGGCCATTCACGTCAGTATGTAGCAGACATTTCTGATCTTCCCAAGCCGAGGGGACAAACCACTCGCTGTTTGGCACATGCTATTATTGGACTTTATAGACGTCCTTAGTTAGGTGGAGGGCATTCCCTTCTGTTTCCTTCTGCTGTTGTTATGGAACCCTGGCTTGTCTGTAACTTTCCATGTAGACCAGGCTACCTCAAATTTGAATTGGTCTTTCTGGCTCTTTCTTCCAAGAGCTGGGATTACAGCTGTGTGCCACCATATAATTTTCTATTTCCATTCAATAATTTATTTATTTTTTTAAATCCTGAATGAATTCGGAATTTTTGCAAATGCTTTTTCTTTTTTTCTTCTTGGTTTTTCAAGACAGGGTTTTTCTCTGTAGCTCTGGCTGTCCTGGAACTCACTCTGTAGACCAGGCTGGGTTGAGGATGAACTCAGTGCCTTGAGCATGTCAAGGAAGCACTCCACCAATGAGATAGATTCCTGGAACCAAAATCCGTGTTTGTAAAGAAGGTTTTGAGAACTGGGAATTGAACTTATTTTGTTTTATTAGATAGCTTTGCTTTGTTGTGACAACAATACCTGTAATGATCAACTCAAGGCTTCTAGTTGTGACCTATCATGGTGGAAAGGATAGCTGAGCTGCTGAGTTCATTGGCATGATACAGGGGTGGAGGTTGGCCAGAAAGAAGAGAATTAAGCCAGAATCAGAGTCCAGGTAGAGGAGGGTATGGGATCCCCTGGGGCTGATGTTACAGAAACTTTGAGATACTATATGGGTTCTGGGAATCCAACCCAGGTCCTCTGGAAAGGCAGCTAGCTGGTGTGCTCTTAACTACATCTGGCCAGCCATAGCCAGACTGCTGTTGATCGCACTATAATTTCTCCACTGACCTTTTACAGAAGTGGTGCCAATGCTTGATTTGACAGCAGTGTTAGCCATTCTTCTTGATGAGTTTGTCTGAGAACCTAGATTTATAGCAATAACAACTGCCTCTTGGTGCTCATTTTTGTTTTTTTGTTTTTGTTTTTTTTTGACCATTAATGCAAACATATATATTTAATTTATTTAATAAAAAAGCCTGTATCTGTGTATAAAGGATCAATGGCCCGCCTCCTAAAGAAAATATACAAACATACAGAAAATCCATGAAAGACTATACAGTGTCTTGGATAAACATAAATAATAATCTCAATGAACACTCATCACACACCTGTTAAAATATCCATAACCAAAAAGATGTAAGACCACATGTGCTGCTAACGTGTATGCATACCTCATGTGACAGAAGAAATATTTGCCATCAACTGCTTTCTGATTAAGACTACACAGATATTTCAAAGCAATGCTATGAAACTAATATTTTGCATGGTTTTTTATAAACCATACCTCTATATCTTGAAAGACTTGACTTCAAAATAATGAATTCATGTTTTAGATAAATTCTGCTGAAATATAGTAGCAAGATGAAATTATGTGCTGGTGCTGAAATTGCAAGAAAATTTGAAAACATTAAAAAGGGTCTTCAGAAAACAAAAACAAAATTTACATAAGAGTCAGCCCTCCAACCACCAAATACATACCAAAAAAATGGAAGTTGGTATGTCAAATTGATGTTTATTCACCATCCTCACTGTGTTATTTTACCCAATTGCTGAGATATAAAAACAATTCAGTATTGAAATAGTAAATACATTTTAAAACATATAATGTAGTGCTTTCCTATAATAAAACAAGTGTGTCTAAGAGCAGATAATTTGTGAACAACAATAAAAAAGACAGATAGAAGATGATAGATATGTAGATGGAAAAATGACAGATAAATAGATTAGACAGAATTTTTCAAAATTCAAATTTATAGACTTCTTGATGAAAAGTTTTTTTTTTTTAAATATAAACATTGCATTATATTGAACAACGGGAATTGAACAACTGCAGCAACTTTGGCCTCGAGATTTTTGTTGGGTCTAGTGACAATTAACACTCTAACCATTAAAAGCTGATAATACACTGCTTAGGACATGGCAGTCTGCCAAGGCTGGCTACAAGATTTTCTTTTTGCCTAGCGCCCTTAAAACTGCAAGATTCTTTTTTTTTTTTTTGTTCATTTTTTAAACTTTTATTGCATTATGATGAGAAAAGTTACAATTTCAATTTATCTGAATTTGCTAACATTTAAAAACATATTTAAGTAAATAGTATTAAATCACATTCTTGTTTCCCTTTTGTACCCCAACTCCTCCCAAAGACCCCCCTTCAATACCTACAATATATTTTTGCCATGTTTCTTAAAATTTATAAATATTATAACAATAAAAATAAGTATTATAAAAGTTGTTTGATATAAAACAACAATCAATTTAACAGTCTTATGTAGATGCTCGTCTACAGCAATAGTAAAGATACATTTTTCTCAATATTAATTTTAAATAACTCCAAACATATTAATCATATACTTCAAAATAATACATCACTACCAGTATTTTCTTAAATGAACATAAATATATAGTCTTTTTGTTTGTTTGTTTGTTTATTTGTTTTGCATTTAGTAGACTTTAAATCTTGTCTCTTACTGTGGTACAAGGCCAAAATAAGAACAATTTTTAGATATTGGATTTCATTGTAATAAGGCTGTATTTCAATGACCCTCACATCACCAAAGGATTTTACCTCCATCGTAGCTAAGCTGAGAGTTGACAGTTCTGCTGCACCAATAAATGAATTGTAGGGTAGATTTTTGGATACAGACTTCCTGCTGTGGTCAAAGCTATTTGACTTGAGTGAGTGACTTCATTCTCAGCCCACAGAGAACAAGTTACATTCATTTAAGAAATGGTGTAGGTATTAAGATGGTCTATCCATAAAGTCCTTCATCAACTGTTTCAATGACCAATGGTTCTGCTTGGAGGTTGGCACAGACATTAGATGAGAGTAAGAATTTGGTTCATTAGCTGTGATAATTTGGGAAAGCATTCATCTCAGAGAAAGAGTAACTTATAAAGTCCTCTTGTTCATACTTGATACAAGAGTTACAAATGTCAAGCAAAGCATTCAGTTTCACTTTGTTGTTCTCTTACAAGCCACCTCCCTAGTTAATCATCTATGTTTCTTTTGGGTATATAAATACTTTTGAAATATATAAGCTGTTCTGAAAACCATAGAATAGTGTAAAAACATGAAATAAACAATACTGCTAATAGAGAGACTGAGACAGAAGAAGCAAGATTTCAAGACCCTTATATTGTACACAGCCAGACGCTGTCACAAACAAGCTGAAAGTGTATATAGATTGTACAATTTTGGACCTATTTCTCCAGTTACCAAATTAGAGAGACCATTGAATGACAATCAACAAATTTCTAATTCCTCATATTATTGGATTTCAATAGATTAGGATATGTTGGTAATATTAATTTTCAAATTAATATAGTAAGAAAAAATAATTTTTGCTTCCTTTTGTTTTTGTTTGTGTGGATTTGTTGAAAGATTACCTTCTTGCTTCTTCTAAAGTGTAGTT
>NW_022196895.1:80912619-80919901 GCF_008632895.1 Mastomys coucha
GTTTGATTGTGTTTTCCTGTAGTTCTTTAAGGGATTTTTGTGTCTCCTCTTTAAGATCTATCTCTTTTCATGTGTTCTCCTGTATTTCTTTGAGGGTGCTATGTATGTCTTTCTTAAGATCCTGTATCATCATCATGATAAGTGATTTTAGATCTGAATCTTGCTTTTCTGGTGTGATGGTGTGGCCAGGACTTGCTATGGTAGGAGAATTGGGTTCTGATGATGGCAAGTGACCTTGGTTTGTGTTGTTTATCTTCTTAGGCTTCCCCCCCACACACACACACCATCTGGTTAACTCTAGTGCTACCTGCCCTTGCTAAATCTGACTGGAGCCTGTCCTTCCTGTGATCCTGGTTGTGTCAAAACTCCTCAGAGTCAAGCAGTCTCTGTGATTCTGTGATTCTGGGATCCTGTGATCTTGGGATCCTGGGCTTGTTAGATCACCTGGAAGTGTGGCTTTCTCTGTGTGTTGTGGGACTGGCTTCAGAGCTTGTGCCCAAGGTCTGCTCAGAACACTAACCCAGATAGACCAGAAGGAACCAGAGTCACTGGACTGGTGGAGTTCCTGTGTGCCTGGTCCTGCTGGTCCCAGTTACTCCCAGTGTTGGGACAGATGTTGGTTCCTGCTCACCTCTAATCCCGGGTGTGTCAGAGGGCCTGGGAGTGGAGCTTCCTCTGGGTGTTGTGGGACTGGCTGTAGAGCATGCGCCGAAGGTCTGCTCTGGACCCCAGCCCAGACAGACCGGGGTGCTCATTTTTGAATATCACTCAATTGGATGTTAGTTTGTGTTTGTAGCATTTCTGGCCTTTTGTTGGTCTCTTAGCTTCCAGTGCTACTCTTTATAATCCTTATTACTGGCCAGTGCCATCATATTAGCTGTGGGTTCTTCCCCTCTTATAGGGTAGTTCTTACTTTTCTGAATCTGTCATGCAATGCTTCAGCATTCTGAGCAGTTGGCAGGTATTCTAGGAACTCTTCCATTGACTGCAAACTCAGGTTCTTGGACCCTGCGCTTCTGCTTTTTTTGTTGTTTGTTTGTTTTGGTTTGGTTTTTCGAGACAGGGTTTCTCTGAGTAGCCCTGGCTGTCCTGGAACTCACTCTGTAGACCAGGCTGGCCTCGAACTCAGAAATCTGCCTGCCTCTGCCTCCCAAGTGCTGGGATTAAAGGTGTGTACCACTACCGCCTGGTGACCCTGAGCTTCTGAAAAGGAGAAAGATACCTGTCTTAGTCAGGGTTTCTATTCCTGTACAAACATCATGACCAAGAAGCAAGTTGAGGAGGAAAGGGTTTATTCAGCTTACACTTCCATGTTGTTGTTTATCACCAAAGGAAGTCAAGACTGGAACTCAAGCAGGTCAGGAAGCAGGAGCTGACAGCAGAGGTCATGGAGAGATGTTCATTACTGGCTTGCTTTTTCTGGCTTGCTCAGCCTGCTCTCTTATAGAACCCAAGACTTCCAGCCCAGGGATGGCACCTACCCACTTTGATCACTAATTGAGAAAATGCCCCACAGCTGGATCTCATGGAGGCACTTCTCCAACTGAAGCTCCCTTGTCTGTGATAACTCCAGCCTGTGTCAAGTTGGCACACAAAACCAGCCAGTACAGCAGGCATTCTCGGAACACTTCCATTGGCTGCAAACTCAGGTTTTTGGATCCTGAGCTTCTGAAGAGGGGAAAGAAGTACTGAAGCTTTGGAGGGGTGATTACTGGAGGTCAGTTAAGATGGGATCTAGGACAGGTGACAGTTGTGGTTCAGATGGTGCTAAGTCTTAGTTTCTGCTTGTTGTTCATTTGAGAGAGAGAGAGAGAGTCTTACTCTAGCCCAGACTGATCTAGAAATCATTAGGTCACTCAGGCTAGCTTTGAACTCACCAAAGTCTCCTTGCCTCAGTCTCTTAAGTGCTGGTATTATATGTGAGAGCAGTTGTACCAGGTTCCTAAGTCCTACTAGCCATAGGAAAGAATCTACTGGTGGTTTAAATGAACCATCCATTTTGAAGTCAGAGGCCACTACCCTCAGTCAAGTACTCTCAATTGCTAACACAATCTCCACTCCAGTTTCCCCAGTTATCGCTTCTGATTGCCTGTTCTGCTCTTTGTCTGGTCATGTGCCTCTGCTACCACCTGCTAAAATCCTACAGATGCTGTCATTAGTGGATATGACTGATGACGATCTAGTGTGCTCTTCATGAGTTCCCACAGAGTAGCGAGCGCTCGCTTGTTGGAATGATAGGGAAGTCTCAGAGGATTGGCTTCCAACTTTCCTATCCGGTTGAACATCTGAACTTCCCGTTTCTACTTCCTGCACATTCTTAGAACCGTCTCCTGTCAAAAGCTTCCCTGGCTTTGCTTCTCATCCAGTTCCTTTGCTTCCAACATGCTGATCATCCTCCGGGGACCACAGCCACTGTTCCTGTCCTTTGGTATAAGGTGTCACTTCCTTCTGTGCTCACAGGTTATCTCATCTTTCTAGTGTCCCTGTGTGGCCTACCTGCTAATGGTAATCAGTAAGACTAATGTCTCTATTCCATCATATGCTTCCTTGGGGAAAAGCTTCAGCTCTGCTTTTTCCTAAATATTTTACCTGATTCCTGCATATAGCCAGTGCTTTAGAACGTTAGTCAGAGTCATGTGCTATTGGCTAAGGAAGCCATCATGAATCAGTCGTGAGTTCTGAGAGTCATATATCCACACTAACACAGCCCGAACCCTTTTGTGTAGAAAACCCTACTTCTACAGCATTTTCAGAAAACTATAAATCAGGCATGGAGGGGTGGCTCAGTGGTTAAGAGTGAGTACGGTCCTCCCTGAAGACCCTGGTTTGTTTCTAAACACCCGTGTTGGGTGTCTCACAACTGTTATAACTCAAACTCCCAGTGATATAACATACTATTCTGAACTCCTCTGTCACTGTACTCATGTGTACAGAGCCCCACTCATTGTACTGGGTGGTTTTGTGTGTCAAAACAAGCTGGAGTTATCACAGAGAAAGGAACCTCTCTTAAGGAAATGTCTCCATGAGATCCGGCTGTAAGTCATTTTCTCAATTAGTGATCAAGGGTAGGAGGGCCCATTGTGGATGGTGCCATTCCTGGGCTGGTAGTCTTGGTTTCTATAAGAAAGTAAGCTGGGCTGGAGAGATGACTCAGCAGGTAAGAGCACTGACTGCCCTTCTGAAGGTCATAAGTTCAAATCCCAGCAACCGAGTGGTGGTTCACAACCACCCATGATGAGATCTGACGCCCTCTTCTGGTGTGGCTGAAGACAGGTACAGTGTACTTAATTGTAATAATAAATCTTAAAAAAAAAAAAGAAAGAAAGCTAAGGGAAGCAAGCCAGTAAGCAGCACCCCTCCATGGTTTTCTACATCCACTCCTGCCTCCTCCAGGTTCCTACCCTGTGGGATTTCTTGTCCTGACTTTCTTTGGTGATGAACAGCAATGTGGAAGTGTAATAAATGTGGAAGCTGAATAAATCCTTTCCTCCCCAACTTGCTTCTTGGTCATCATGTTTTGTGTAGGAATAAAAACCCTGACTAACACACTCATGCATGCAAATAATTTAAATTAAAAAAAGTTAACAAACACAGTGCTAGAATCTCACTTATTTTCCTTTACTACAATGTGAAGGACGCTCAGTCATATTGCTGCTCTCAGATTAGGCCATAAAGAGAAGTGTGTGTAATCCACACACTCTAAATTGTTCTATCTGAATGACATCTCTGAGAACAGGAACCAACTGTATTCTTGTTTCATCTTTGAAGCTTCTGGTTTTATATGGGGTTTAAGACCTTTCACATTTGATGTGGCACATGCTTTTATTATATAATGAAAAGGTCTCACTGAGCAGCTATATGGCATATAGTGCCAGATTGATGCACACAACCTCAAGTTTCTATCTCTGTCATAAGCTAAAAGTCCAAAGAACTGCTCAGAAATGTATGTTGCAGATAATGGTCCTCATTTCTTGTATCTTCTTGACACCACAAGGCTTAAGCAGCTTTGCATGTCCAAGCTTGGACAGATGCTCAAACCTCGTGTTGCTGAGAGCGATTAGGTCTTTAGGACAAGAATACTTCAAAATTACTACTATAATTTCTGTTAGAAATACCTCATAATTATAACCAGCACTTTTCCTAAGTATGAGCAAAAGCACCACCCTTCATAAAAAGCAGTTACCCTTCCCAAACATTAATGTGACAGTTTGTTATCAGAATCCATAACATGCAATAGGTATATCCACCTAAGACATGATAAATATGATGTGGTGGTAGACACAGAGCTTGAAGACATTTGGGTTAAATTTTCTATTTGTTTATTCATCAAACTCACCTATTTGGCAAACATTTATTGACAATCCTTTTGTACCAGACAGTGGGAGAACATAGTTGAATAAAACAGTGTGTATTCCTAAGGAAATACTAATCCAGATGGAAAGGTTGGGCTTATTTCTTAAAAAAGAAAACCCAAAAACCAAAAACCAGAAAATAGCACAAGGAATTTTTGGTGACATTATCGGGAAAGTTTTCTTCCAGCCAGGAAAGAGAAGTTCATGTTCCTGAGTGATAACGTGGACCAAGGACTCAGCACTCATGCCAACCCGGTCTTGTTGGTAGAACCTATGGTGGAGGGCAAATATCATGCAACTAGACATCCAAGGAAGAACAATGACTTGAGGTTAAACTGTTGGAACAAAACAAAGCATTTACTTGAAAAACAAGAAAAGTAAACAATACGAAGTCTATCACCATCAAAGACCATCTTGTCTAAGTGATCAGATATAAGGTGAATACAGGAAACTATAGGAGGCACGTCAGATAGGCAGACACAAGGGAGCTACAAATTTGGGGGCTTACTGTTCTAACAGATGGGCTACTGGAGATGATGGGTTCTATGAATCTTAAAGAGAGGGTACTGATGAGAAAGCCGTACGACTCATGTCTTCTTAGTTCCTTTCCTCAGTCATAGTTAAGAGTGCAGTTAGGGTAGCCAACCTATCTTTTCTTGTGGTCTTTTCTTGTGGAAACACATCCTGCCTGTGGTGGTTTGAATAGGTTTAGTCCTCATAGATTCATGCATTTGAATGCTTGCCTCACAGGGAGAGGCACTACTGGGAGATGTGGCCTTGTTGGAGTAAATTTTAACTTGTTAGAGGAAGTGTGAAACTGTACGAGTGGGGTTTGAGGTCTCCTTTGGGCAGGGTATACTAGTGTGGCCTCTTTCTGTTACCTGTGGATCAGAATGTAGACCTCTCAACTCCTCCAGCACCGTATCTGCCTGCACATGGTCATGCTTTCTGCCATGATGATAATGGACTACAATCTCTGAAACTGTAAGCCAGCGCCAATTAAATGTTTTCCTTTATAAGAGTTTCTGTGGCCGTGGTGTGTCTCTTCACAGCAATGGAAACCATAAGACACTAACTACCTTTCCCCGAGGACCGAGAGAGACAGGGACAAGGACCTTCCCCTTGGAGGACAGAGGAGGTAACTGAAAGGCAATTGTCAGGGACAAGTGAGTGAAATAAAACCTAATGGAACAGTTTCAACCAGTTAGGTGGCTTTTATCTGAGGTGTCATCTACAACAGACCAGAGGGAAGCCAGCAGTACCCTGCCCAGCTTGATGACCACCAAATTCAACGACTTAAATCGACTAAGACCACGTGGAGCTAGAACAATGATTTAGGTTTTCTTCTGGTAACACACAGTAATGGGAAGACTGAGTTTAGGGAATGCAATGCAAAAAGGAATTGGGCTCAGGTTGGAAACTGAATGAGTAGGGGTCCTGGTGACGAAGACACAGAGGGTCTGGCTAATTTTTGTAGGGCCATCACCAGCAGCAGGCTATTTGGGCATCTCTTTCCATAAAGTAGGAAGTCAGCCCAGCTTTTAAAATAAGAGCATAATGCGATCCAGTTTACATTTTAGGAAAGTTAATCTGAATTAATTCTGAGTTTGCTTAAAGCCTTGTCTTGATGTAGATACTGTAAAAAGGAACCAAGAGGACACGAGATTCACAAAACAGGCTAGAGACGTAGTTCAGTGGGGTAGCCTTTGCCCAGGATTCTCAAGGACCTGAGTTTCATCCCAAGCATTGCAAACAAGACAAGGAGGCAGGCTTGACTCCTGGGAAAGACTGCGATAAAACTGCCTCCTTCCAGGAGGAGGCCCTCGGCCCTGTGAAGGTTCTGTGCCCCAGGGTAGGGGAATGCCAGGGCCAGTAAGTGGGAGAGGGGGGGATGGCGAGCAGGGGGAGGGGGAGGGAACAGGGGTTTGTTCTTGTTGTTGTTTTTTGTTGGTTTTTTTGTCTTTTGTTTTTTTTTTTTGTTTGTTTGTTTTTTGTTTTTGGAGGGGAAACTGGGAAAGGAGAAATCATATGACATGTAAATAAAGAACATATCTAATAAAAAAACAAAAACAAACCCCAGAAAACTGCCTCCTTTCTTCTGGTGGCAGCCCAGTCTTGCTTTCTTCCTAGTACCCAGCATCCATGAATATTGAAGTCAGTCCTCCTCCCACCTACTAAAAGGGAAGCTTGACTAAAGGGTTCATCCATGAAGAGCAGCACCCCACTTGCAAGAAGCTTAGATTTTGAGTTAGTAACTGGGTGTAACAACCACATCGCAGGGCAGGCCCCATGCTAGGGAGTAGTTGGGCAACACAAAAGGAACTCCAGGCTGTTGTGTGGGGGCTTTCTGATCCATTTTGTCAGTTTCTGTCTTGTTGGCTTATTGTTGTTGTTGTTTTGATTTTCATTTTTCCTGTTTTATTTTTGGGAGTGGGAAATCAAGTTTGGTAGATAGGGAGTTGGGGGAGATCTGAGAGGAGTCAGAGGAGAGGAAACATAGTCAAAATATGTCATAGAAAATATAATTTATTAAAAGTCAGATATGTTATTATTAAAAACAGGAAAGGAGAGATTAGACATATTCAGATCCTAGTTTGCACAGTTTTTCACCAGTAAAAGTACGTTTGGGAACTTGGGTGGATAAACAGCTAATTCTTGTAAGAAGTTATAGTGATTTCAAGATGTACCTTATTCTTCTCAGTAGCCATAAAGGCAATATAAAGGGCAGTCACCTCCCAGAGCAGTCACTCTGTGCCAGATATACTGGGGGTTGTGTTTGTACAGAGGCATTTGTGACAGTTTCCAAAAAAATAAAAAGTTCCCATAGTCTAATGGGGGAAACCTCAACTGAACGGCCCATAAGCACATCAGAATGGCGTATAAGCACATCTGGGGGACATTTTCTTGATAGGTAATGTATGTAGGAGCAC
>NW_022196895.1:80919928-80933385 GCF_008632895.1 Mastomys coucha
CCCCCCCCCCCCCCGTGAGAAGTACTATTCTTAGTCTGTACTGGGCCTATCCTATATAAGAAGGCAATTGGATGGGAGCTTGGGGACAAGCTAGTAGGCAGTGTTCCTCCATGGTCTCTGCTTTTGTTCCTGTCTTGAGTTCCTGATTTTCCTCAGCGATGGACTATAACCTGGCAGATAATATAAATCTTCTCTTATGTTGGTTTTGGCCAGTGTTTTATCATAGTAAATAGACTATAGGTTCACATGCCCACACTGGCACATTGCTGGCCAGCTGCTGTCTAAGAATGCTGGGGTGTTGGTTGTAAAGAGGGGTATGTCCTCATCAGTCACACCAGTGTCTATTTTATAACACTGCCACTTATCTGGTTAGTGACCGACGTCGTCCACATATTCATTCCATTCCTAATATGACCTCTGCGGACACATCAGTTGTGACTTTTCTTCCTACCTCCTTCTGAGTTCGCAAGGAGCCATGCTGATCTACAGGACCTCAGTCCATACTGCGAAAACGAAGGAGAAAGCAGGCCTCTTCCGTCCCACCCAAGGTCTGCAGTCCAATCACTTTCGAGGCTGTGCTTAGGGTAGATTTTCAACTCCCATCTGAGAGGAACACTTAGTCATCTTAATAATACACATTAATCATCCGTTAGGCCTGCTGGACAATATTGCAATCAAAACAACAAATCCTGCAGTGTTCCGGGCAGAATGAGAACACGAGAGTACTGGAAAATGCTGCAGCTGTGCCCAAGAAACTTCCAACAAGAAGTATTCTCACCATCATGCCTAAAACGTTTTGGCTTTTAGAAGTGTTTTTGTCATGAGAGGGATGTCAGCCGTGTAATTTCAAACTTAAACACGGAGCAGAGTTGCAATAATTAGGAACATTTTGTGAGCCGCGCACTTTTGCCCAATGATATAGTTGAACTCCTGTCTGTTTGACCCAATTGAGTTCTGCCTTTGATATCAGTTTCTGAAGAATTTAGTTGTTGTTAACAAGACATTTAGAGGATATCATTTTCTTTTATAGTAATTTGATCTTCTAATAAAAGTGAGTTATTAGAACAATTAGAAACTGCACTGGAGTTGGCTGTCAAGGCTCCAAGACTCATTGTATCTTCCCGTTTCTGACACATTCGTCCTTTGGAAAATGTGCATCTTCCTGTTTTTCTTTCCAGTCTTTTCAAGATTATATGGGAGTGAAAATTGCCCCTTTGTCTCGTAAGAAAAGACTTTGTATGAATTTGCTCCTGGAATGACTGCGCATCTTTACAACACTGCCTTGGCTTTTTGGCTAACCAGATCATAGCATTTATACAAGAGCTGGAGAGAAATCAGCTGTGTATTGCTGGAGACCCTGGGTTGTCTAGTCTCGAGGCAGCCTGGGAGACCCTGGGTAGCCTAGTCTCGAGGCAGCCTGGGAGACCCTGGGTAGCCTAGCCTCGAGGCAGCCTGGGAGACCCTGGGTAGCCTAGCCTCGAGGCAGCCTGGGAGACCCTGGGTAGCCTAGTCTCGAGGCAGCCTGGGAACAGGCGTTACTCTTTGACCGCTAGGAATGAGGCAGGCTAAGTCCTTGGGTTGTCTAGGCTTTTTAGTCCAGCTGATATTGAGGGTTGAGGAAAGCTTCCTGCAGAGAGCCTCTGAGTCAATAAACCTGAGACTCTCTTTCCAGGCGACTCTAGATTATGTCACATTGACTGTCAAAGCAATCTCAGCTGGAATAAGTCCCAAACGCATCCTCCATCTTCCCTTCTTGTGTTTGTAGACTGAGCATGTTCACGGACGTGCTTTTTCACTGCGCATGCTCAGGAATCAATCTGCCTGTCCCTAATGAACCTTTCTTTTATGACAGTAAACTCTAAAGTGTCTGTTTTCTTTGTCCAGGTAGAGCATCGGTTGTCAGTAACGCCTGTGTTTTCTTGTTTTCTGTGCATGCTCTTTCTATTCTCCTTTCTGAGCTGTGCTTGTTTGGCTTTGTCTGCCAAGATGTTGACCCACTGTGTGTGGTCATGTAAGGTGAGCACAGAAGTGTCTAGATTTGGTTAACAACTTCTATACCAGGAAGGGAGTCGAAAAACCTTCTTCACCATAAAGTTAACTGTTACAATGATTTTCCCCCCTTGGTTGTCAACCCAACTGTTATTTCTATGGGCCCTTTGCCCAGCCAGGCTGTGTTGAATTAAGGTGCTTACCCCCAGGATGGAACACCTCCACTCTCTTCAGAGATGAGACTGAAGGTGACATCATTCTTTAGTCTCACAGACACCCAGGCAGCTCAGCTCCGTGTCGCTGTCTAAAGAAGGTTGCTTTGGAGTATCAACAGCACCAGCTTTTCTGAGAAAAAAACTGCGTTTCTAGGTGTTTTCTCTTCTGAAGTGATGAATGTCAAGATGTCAGGAAACTCAGCTAAACGTGAAGCAGAAAGGAAACCTTCACGGAGTGTTGGTAACTGTGTGGAAAGAGGAAGAAGGCCTCACACAAGATCAGGGCGGCCAATAGACACCCTGAAGGTGAGAGCCAAAGACCCAGGGATGCTCACAAATGCTAACCCTGCTTTGAGCAGCAGCATAGCTGGTTCCTAGACTAGAGTCTGCAAGCAATTTTAGATGAGGGCTTCTCTCCGAAAGGCCCAACAAGCAGCTGAAAGAGTCAGATGCAGATACTTACATCCAACCAATGGACAGAAACCAGTGACCCCTGTGGCTGAATTAGGGAAAAGCTGGAAGAAGCTGAGGAGGGGGGCTTCTCATAGGAAGGCCAGCAGTCTCAACTAACCTGGAACCCCAGGAACCTCTCAGACCCTGAGCCACCAACCAGGAAGCATGCATCAGCTGATATGAGGCCACCAACACATATACAGTAGAGGACTGCTAGGTCTGGACTCAGTCAGAGAAGATGTACCTAACCCTCCACAAACTTGGGGACCCAGGGAGTGGGGAGGCTAGCGGAGTGGGGGTGGGGCAAGGGACATCCTCTTGGAGAGATGGGGGGAGGAGGTCTGGGATGTGGAACAGTTGGAGGGTGGACCGGGAGGGGGATAAAATCTAGACTGTAAAATAATAATAATAATAATAGTAATAATAATAAGGATGAGGGCTCCAAGACAGGAATGTAAACTGAGCAGATTTGTGCCAGGGGGTGGGTGGGTAGGAGGATGAATGGGCGGGAAAGGCCAACAGCAATGGGTAAGGTGAGTAGGAGAAAGAATGAGAATGAAGAAGCCAGTTGGTGAACTGTTGCCAGTATTTCAATTGAAGAGAGATAATGTTCGAGATGGTTTAGAGGAAGAATCCAGTTTAGTCTGATTTCTGCTTCCCTCTCTAACCTCCACCCCATGTCTCCTCCCTTCTCATTTTTCCTTGCTGGGGTTTCCTCCGGCCACACCCCGTGTCCATCAGCATCCTGGAACATGCTGTCCCACTGTCAGTGGTGTCAATTTCCCATCATCCTTCGCATCTTGGTTGAGATGCTCCGGTGCTCTTCTTCGGCACTCCAGGCTTGCCGCACCACACTCTGTGTCCATCAGCATCCTGGAACATGCTGCCCTACTCAGTGGTGTCAATTTCCCTCATCCTTCGCATCTCGGTTGAGATGCTCCGGTACTCTTCTTCGGCACTCCAGGCTTGCCGCACCACACTCTGTGTCTATCAGCATCCTGGAACATGCTGTCCTACTCAGTGGTGTCAATTTCCCATCATCCTTTGCATCTCAGTTGAGATGCTCCGGTGCTCTTCTTCGGCACTCCAGGCTTGCCGCACCACACTCTGTGCGCCCTTGTGTCAGTGATGATATTTGTGGGTTTCTCCTTTCCCTTCTTTCTTAGTAGAATGCAAATTAATGCTGGAGTCTGGCTTTAGTCTTTTCTTGTTTAAAAACTGTTTATGTTTGAGATTATCATATAATCATGTCATTTCCCCCCTCCTTTTGTTCCCTCCTGTGTTTTCCTTCATTCTCCCTTTCATACCCATATCCTCTTTTTCATTAATTGTGGTTAAATATGATATGTATATAATATATATTATATATTACATATATATTATGTATATGTGTAATATATATGTATATATGTAATATATTTGTAACATATTTTTAAATACATGAATAGAGTCTTCTCAGTCTGTATAGTGTTACTTGTATATATGTTCTCAGGGCTGACCATTAGTATTGGATAATCAATTGGTATGCTCTTCCCTGGCAAAGACTATTTCACCCATTCTCAGCATTTCTTAGCCATCTATAGTTATTTGAGTAGGGTTGGGACCTTGTAGGCTTTGTTCTATCCTCTTTGACATTTGATAATTTATTATTATCTTTGTTTGGCTTATGTTTGGACAGCCATGTTGAAGAGACTTCGTAGGTGTGACTTTTAGTATTCCCTGGAGACACAATCTCTATATTTAAAGGTTCCCTGATCAGAGTTGGATCCTCAGGACAAGACTTGGGCTGGCCCACAGCATAAGTATACCACATACCTTTTGTGCTTTGTATTATCCTAAAAGCAGCTAGTGATGGCATGAGCATGTGTCTGGGTGGCCCACGTATTAAGAAGAGATCAGCAGCCGGGCAGTGGTGGCGCATGCCTTTAATCCCAGCACTTGGGAGGCAGAGACAGGCGGATTTCTGAGTTCGAGACCAGCTTGGTCTACAGAGTGAGTTCCAGGACAGCCAGGGCTACTCAGAGAAACCCTGTCTGGAAAACACAAACAAAAACCAAAACAAGACAAAACAAAAAAAACAACAACAAAAAAGAAGAGATCAGCTGAGAGTACTCAAGCGGAGAAGCCTCTCATGGGTACCCTGGGTCTGGAGCAGAGGATGAACTTAAGGCTCACGTGATACAGATGTGGGACCCCGCTGCGGGGATTGGCTGGAGTTAGTGAGTTTACTTCACAGACCAGAGGACAGGATGATGTGATTCAGGAAGCTCCCTGACCTCTCTGGCTTTCCATCATCTCTGCGTCACTTGGGGCCAATGACCCTCGCTTTGGGCTACTGTAGTTATTGCAGGTCTGCAAAGGCTTAGCCCATTACTCACTTCAAGAGCACAAATAAAAAATATCCGTGGGGTGAAGAGGTCAAACTCCAGAGGAAATACTAGTGAGCGTGTGGGGGAATGTTCAGGAAGGAAATGAAAAGATGGAGGACACCTGGGAGAAAGTCAGCTCCTTTTCCTCTTAGTAAGAAGTTGTAAAGTGCTACTGAATTCTAAAGCTACATTTGTAACATCCTCCTAAATAATAACTCTGAGGGGAAATTTAAATATTAATATTTTAAGCAATTTTCATTTGCCCCACGTATTATATTTTAAATATAGACTACAACAAAGAGATATCTCAATGGAATTTTAATTTAAAGAGTTCTGGGGCTGGCTGGATTGCCCAGTGTGTAGGGGTTGACTGATCTCAAGCCTGACAACCTGAGGACCCACACGTAGTGTGGCGTGTGCATCCCCCATACATACTCAAAGTAAAAAGAAATAAAATTTGAAAGGATAAAAATTAAGAAATGTAGAAAAGAAATCCGTGAATATATTGCTGTCATCAAAGGCTTATGATGTTAAGCAACTGTTCTAGGAATTTCTCAGTCTGTTTTTATAACGGGTGGTTTGCTCAAGGGGTGGTTTAGACTTTTGTGTATATACAGGTATGAGAGGCAGGTAGAACCACTCTGGAAGTGTCAGCATCCAGCCTGTGCTTTTTAGGTCAATGAATTGTGAAATTCTTCTGTCAGAAAAATTGATTGTGACTCTTTAGGCTCCACTATAAAATCTATTCCCATCCTTCATATATTAAAAATACTCTTCCTGTCATGTAGTTTTCATAGTAGCCTTGTCCATTTAGCCTTGACTGTCAGATAGTATTACAGATAACCTTATCAAGAAGTCGAGACCACAGAGTACGGTGAGTGAGGCAGGGCCATGGGTATCTCCCACCTCATGGAAAGGTTCAATATTCATTCATGAGAGGAAAATTAAAGCAAGATGAGAAACCATTTTTCATCCTGAAAATTGGAAGATAGTAAAAAAAGAGAAAAAATCCCTGATCTTGCTAGATTGTGTGTAGGGAGAATAGAGCTCTTCTTCACAGATGATAGAGAAGTAATGGGGACCATCTTTTCCCAAGAATGAGTTGGCCAAAGTCATTTAATGCTTGGTGATCTAATGGCATATTCAGAACTTATCTAGTGGAGATAGTGAAAGCCTTGTGTAGAAATATATGTATAGCTGTGCTCATTACAGATGTCATGGGTTACAGGAGAACCTGGATGCAATAGGGGATCACTGTAGAAAGTTTGGAATCTCCAGATAGAATACTCTCTGACCACTTAAACATCACATTGCAAGAGAAAGTAATTATTTAATGAAAATAAAAATGGTAGGTAAAAAACAGCAGAGTAGAAAATGCTTTTAAAAGTACATTTAAACACATTCTCTTATAAATAGATAACATCCTGGAATCTTATCCTGCCTAGTTTTACATCAGTTTGACACAAGCTAGAGTCATCTACAAGAAGGAACCCTCAACTGAGAAAATGCCTCCATAAGACCCCGCTGTAGGGCATTTTCTTAATTACTGGTTAATGAGGGACAGACCTGTCCATTGTAGCTTGGTTCTGAGTTCTATCAGAAAGCAGGCTGAACAAGCCATGGGGAGCAATTCAAGAAAGTAGCACCCTTCCATGGCCTCTGCATTAGCTCCTGCTTCTGGGTTCCTGCCCTGATTCTGTTCCTGTCCTGACTTCAATGATAGACTATACTGTGGACGTACAAACCAAATGAACACTCCCCAAAGCCCAAATTTTGGTCATGATATTTCATCACAGCAATAGAAGTCCTAACTAAGGTAAATTTCAGACCTAGTCTAATACAATAGAGCAAACCAATGCCTTTACTTTTTGTAACTTATTTTTTATTGGAAATTTCATTTACTTATATTTAAGATGTTATCCCCTTTCCTAGTTTCCCTACTGGAAACCCCCTACCCCATTCCCCATCTTCCTGCTACATATAAGGGTGATCCCCCACCCACCTGCCCACCCCACCTCACCATCCTGGCATTCCCCTACTGGGACATTGAGCCTTTACAGGACCAGGGCTCATCCCATTGATGCTAGACAAGGCCATCCTCTGCTACATATGCAGCTGGAGCCATGGGTCCCTCCACGTGCACTCTTTGGTTGGTGGTTTACTCTCTGGAGCTCTGGGAGGTCTGGTTGGTTGATATTGTTGTTCTTCCTATGGCTCCTTCAGTCCTTTCTCTTAACTCTTCCATTGGGGTTGCTATGCTTGGTCCAATAGTTGGCTTCGAGCATCCACCTCTGTATTTGTCAGGTGCCGGCAGAGCCTCTCAAGAGACAGCTATACCAAGCTCCTGTTAGCAAGCACGTTTTGGTATCTGCAATAGTGTCTGGGTTTGGTGTCTGTATGAATCCCCAGGTAGTACAGTCTCTGGATGGCCTTCCCTTCAGTCTCTGCTCCAAACTTAGTTCCCATATTTCCTTTATACAGGAGCAATTCTGGGTTAAAAATTTGGAGATGTGCTGGGCGGTGGTGGCGCACGCCTTTAATCCCAGCACTTGGGAGGCAGAGGCAGGTGGATTTCTGAGTTTGAGGACAGCCTGGTCTACAAAGTGAGCTCCAGGACAGCCAGGACTATACAGAGAAACCCTGTCTCGAAAAACCAAAAAAAAAAAAAAAAAAAAATTTGGAGATGAGTAGGTGCCTAACCTCTGGATATGGTCGCTACAAGTTCTCCCTCCACTTTGTTGGGTATTTCAGCTAATGTCATCCTCATTTGGTCCTGGGAACCTCTTGCTTTCCTGGCATCTGGGACTTGCTGGTGGCTACCCCCAGTTCCCCATCTCCTATTGCTATACACCTCTGTTCAAATTCCTGACCCTCTGTCTCCTCCCATACCTGATCCCGCCTTCCCTTTTCCCCACTCACCTTCCTCTCTTCCTCCCAAGTCCCTCCCACCCTCTACCTCCTGTGAGTATTTTGTTCCCCCTTCTAAGAAAGACTGAAGAATCCACACTTTGGTCTTCCTTCTTCTTGAACTTCATATGGTCTGTGAATTGTATCTTGGGTATTCTGAGCATTTGGGCTAATATCTCCTTATCAGTGAGTGCATACCGTGTGTGTTCTTTTGTGACTGGGTCAGCTCACTCAGAATGATATTTTCTAGTTCCATCTATTTGCCTAAGACTATCATAAAGTCAGTATTTTTAATAGCTGAGTAATACTCCATTGTGTAAATGTACCACATTTTCTGTATCCATTCCACTGTTGAGGGACATCTGGGTTGTTTCCAGCTTCTGGCTATTATAAATAAGGCTGCTATGAACATAGTGGAACATATGTCCTCATTATATGTTGAAGCATCTTTTAGGTATATGCCCAGGAGTGGTGTAGCTGGGTCCTCAGTTGGTACCATATCCAATTTTCTGAGGAACTGACAGCTTGATTTCAAGAGTGGTTGTACCAGTTTGCAACCCCACCAGCAATGGCAGAGTGTTCCTCTTTCTCCACATCCTTGCCAGCATCTGCTGTTGCCTGAGTTTTTGATCTTAGCCATTCTGACTGGTGTAACCCTCCTGGCTTGAGGGCTGCCTCTCATAACCACACCTCTCTGCCCACCTCCTGCTATTTGCCATGCCTCGCTCCTGGTTCCAGTTACATCAGAAGTCCCACCTCTACAGAGACCAAAGAAGCTGCTGATTGGGCCTATATGCTGATGAACTTGGGGGAGGGGTTTTGCCTCACCTATTCTACCTGTTGGCTTGTCACAAAGAGATCATTAAATTCAAGATAGCTGAGTGATCATAACTCCTGTCTAGTTTTTATAGAGCCTTCCACGTGGGTAAGGTATAATTATGGCTATCCTACCTCCTCCCAACTCCATATTCCAGGTAACCCATTCTTTTAACCATTCTCCCATTTTGCCACTGGATGGCAACAGACTGGTGTGTGGTAGAATCTCAGGGTTGTTTTGATTTGCATTTTCATGATGACTAAGGATGTTGAACATTTCTTTAACTGCTTCTAGGCCATTTGATATTCTTTAGTTGAGAATTATTTGTTTAGCTCTGTACCTCATTTTTAAATAGGGTTATTTGGTTCTCTGAAATCTAACTTTTTAAGTTCTTTGTACATATTGGATATTATCCCTCTATCAGATGAAAGATTGGTAAGGATCTTTTCCCAATTTGTTGGTTGCCATTTTGTACTATTGACAGTGCCCTTTGCCTTACAGAAGCTTTGCAATTTTATTAGGTCCCGTTTGTTGATTCTTGATCTTAGACAATAAGCCATTGGTTTTCTGTTCAGGAAAACTTCCCCTGTGCCCATGTGCTCAAGGCTCTTCTCCACTTTCTTTTCTATTAGTTTCAGTGTATCTGGTTTTATGTGGAGGTCCTTGATCCACTTGGACTTGAGCTTTATACAAGCAAATAAGAATGGATCGACTTGCTTTCTTCTACATGCTGACCTCCTGTTTGAACCAGTACCATTTGTTGAAAATACTGTCTTTTTTTCCACTAGTTGGTTTTAGCTCCTTTGTTCAAGATCAAGTGACCATAGGTGTGTGGGTTCATTTCTGGATCTTCAATTATATTCCATTGACTTTCCTGTCTGCCACTGTACCAATACCATGCAGTTTGTTTGTTTGTTTGTTTTTATCACAGTTGTTCTGTAGTACAGCTTGAGGTTACGGATGGTGATTCCTCCACAAGTTCTTTTATTATTGAGAATAGTTTTTGCTAACAATAGTGTTGTTGGTTTTTTTGTTATTCCAAATGAATTTGAGTATTGCTCTTTCTAACTCTATAAAGAACTGAGTTGGAATTTTGATGGGGATTGCACTGAATCTGTGGATTGCTTTCAGCAAGATGACCATTTTTACTATATTAGCCCTGCCAATCCAAGAGCATAGGAGATCTTTCTATCTTCTAAGATCATCTTTGATTTCTTTCTTCAGAGACTTGAAGTTCTTATCTTACAGATCTTTCACTTGCTTGGTTAGAGTCTCACCAAGGTATTTTATATTATTTGTGACTACTGTGAAGGGTGTCATTTCCCTAATTTCTTTCTCATCCTGTTTATTCTCTGAGTAGAGGAAGGCTACTGATTCATTTGAGTCAATTTTATATCCAGCCACTTTGCTAAAGTTGTTCATCAGGTTTAGGAGTTCTCTGATGGAATTTTTGTGATCACTTAAGTATACTATCATATCTGAAAATAGTGAACTTTTGACTTCTTCCTTTCCAAACTGTATCCCTTTGACCTCCTTTTGTTGTCTAATTGCTCTAGCTAGAACTTCAAGTACTATATTGAATAGGAAGAAAGAGAGTGGGCAGCCTTGTCTAGTCCCTGATTTTAATGGAATTGCTTCAAGTTTCTCTCCATTTAGTTTGTTGTTGGCTACTGGTTTGCTATATATTGCTTTTACTATGTTTAGGTATGGGCCTTGAGTTCCTGATCTTTCTAAGACTTTTAACATGAAGGGATATTGGATTTTGTCAAATGCTTTCTCAGCATCTAATGAAATGACCATGTGGTTTTTTTGAGTTTGTTTATGTAGTGGATTCTGTTGATGGATTTCTACATATTGAACCACCCCTCCATCCCTGGGATGAAGCCTACTTGGTCATGGTGAATGATTGTTTTGATGTGTTCTTGGATTTGGTTTGTGAGAATTTCACTTAATATTTTTGCATCAATTTTCATTAGGGAAATTGGTCTAAAGTTCTCGTTCTTTGTTGGGTCTTTGTGTGGTTTAGATATCAGTGTAACTGGCTTCATAGAGTGAATTGGATATTTTTCCTTCTGTTTCTATTTTGTGGAATAGTTTGAAGAGTATTGGTATTAGGTTTTCTTTGAAGGTCTGATAGAATTCTCCACTAAACCCATCTGGTCCTGGGATTTTTTTGGTTAGGAGATTATTAATGACTACTTCTATTTTTTTAGGAGTTATGGGAGTGTTTAGATGGTTTATCTGATCCTGATTTAACTTTGGCACTTGGTATCTGTCTATAAAATTATCCATTTCATCCAAATTTTTCAATTTGGTCGAGTATAGGATTTTATAGTAGGATCTGATGATGTTTTGAATTTCCTCAGTTTATGTTGTTATGTCTCCCTTTTCACTTCTGATTTTGTTAATTTGGATACTGTCTCTGGGCCCTCTGGTTAGTCTGGCTAAGAGTTTTATCTATCTTGTTGATTTTCTTAAAGAACCAGCTCCTGGTTTGGTTGATTCTTTGTATAGTTCTTTTTGTTTTTACTTGGTTGATTTTAGCCCTGAGTGATTATTTCCTGGTGTCTACTCCTCTTGGGTGTATTTGTTTCTTTTTGTTCTAGAGCTTTCAGATGTGCTGTCAAGCTGCTTGTAAATGCTCTCTCCAGTTTCTTTTTGGAGTTACTCAGAGCTATGAATTTTCCTCTTAGCACTGCTTTCATTGCATCCAATAAGTTTTGGTTTGTTGTGCCCTCATTTTCATCGAATTCCAAAAAGTCTTTAATTTCTTTCTTTCTTTCTTGACTATGTTATCTTTAAGTAGAGCATTGTTCAGCTTCTATGTGTATGTGGGGTTTCTGTTGTTTTTGTTGCTATTGAAGACCAGCTTTAGTCTACGGTGATCTGATAGGATGATGGGATTATTTCAATCTCCTTGGTTCTGTTGAGGTCTGTTTTGTGACTCATTATATGGTCAGTTTTGGAGAAGGTACCATGGGATGCTGAGAAGAAGGTATAATCTTTTGCTTTATGATAAAATGTTCTATAGATATCTGTTAAATCCATTTGGTTCATAACTTCTGGTAGTTTCACTTTGTCTCTGTTTAGTTTGTGTTTCCCTGCTCTGTCAATTGATGAGAATGGGGTCTTGAAGTCCCCCACTATTATTGTGTGAGGTGCAATGTGTGCTTTGAGCTTTAGTAAAGTTTCTTTCATGAATGTGAATGCCCTTGCATTTAGAGCATAGATGTTCAGAATTGAGAGTTCATCTTGGTATATTTTTCCTTTGACAAGTATGAAGTGTCTCTTTCTTATCTTTTTTGATAACTTTTGGTTGAAAGTCGATTTGATTCAATATTAGATTGGCTACTCCAGTTTTTTTCTTGGGACCATTTGCTTGGAAAATTGTTTTCCAGCCCTTTATTCTGAGGTAGTGTCTGTCTTTGTCACTGAGGTACATTTCCTGTATACAGCAAAATCTGGATCCTGTTTATGTATCCAGTCTGTTAGTCTATATCTTTTTATTGGGGAATTGGGTCCATTGATGTTAAGAGATATTAAGGAAAAGTGATTGTTGCTTTCTGTTATCTTTGTTGTTACAGCTGGAATTATGCTTGTGTGGCTATCTTCTTTTGGGTTTGTTGAAAGAAGATTACTTTCTTGCTTTTTTCTTTGGAGTCGTTTCCCTCTTTGTGTTGGAATTTTCCATCTATTATCCTTTGTGGGGCTGGCTTTGTGGAAAGTTGTTGTGTAAATTTGTCATGGAATGTCTTAGTTTCTCCATCTATGTTAATTGAGAGTTTTGCTGATTATAGTTACCTGGGCTGACATTTGTATTCTCTTATGGTCTGTATGACATCTGCCCAGGATCTTCTAGCTTTTATAGTCTCTAGTGAGAAGTCAGGTGTAATTCTGATAGGCCTGCCTTTATATGTTACTTGAACTTTTCCCCTCACTGCTTTTAATATTCTTTCTTTGTTTAGTGCATTTGGTGTTTGGACTACTATATGATGGGAGGAATTTCTTTTCTGGTCCAATCTATTTGGAGTTCTGTAGGCTTCTTGTATGTTCATGGGCATCTCTTTCTTTAGGTTAGAGAAATTTTCTTCTATAATTTTGTTGAAGATATTTACTGGCCCTTTAAGTTAGGAATTTTCACTCTCTTCTATACCTGTTATATCCTTCTATATCCTTAGGTTTGGTCTTCTCATTATATCCTGGATTTCCTGTATGTTTTAGGTTAGAAGCATTTTTACATTTTGCATTTTCTTTGACTGTTGTGTCAATGTTTTCTGTGGTGTCTTGTGCACCTGAGATTCTCTCTTCTATCCCTAGTATTCTGTTGGTGATGCTTGCATCTATGACTCCTGATCTTTCCTAGGTTTTCTATCTCCACAGTTGTCTCTCTTTCTGATTTCTTTATTGTTTCTATTACCATTTTTAGATTTTGGATGGTTTTGTTCATTTACTTCACTGGTTTGATTGTGTTTTCCTGTAGTTCTTTAAGGGATTTTGTTTCTTTAAGGACATACTTATATCTTTAAAGTCCTCTATCATCATCATGAGAAGTGATTTTAGATCTCAATCTTGCTTTTCCAGTGTGATGGTGTGTCCAGATCTTGCTATGGTGGGAGAACTGGGTTCTGATGATGGTAAGTGACCTTCCTTTCTGTTGCTCTTCCTTTCTGTTGTTTATGCTCTTTTTTTTTTTTTTTAAGATTTATT
>NW_022196895.1:80933461-80946069 GCF_008632895.1 Mastomys coucha
CCACCATGTGGTTGCTGGGATTTGAACTCAGGATCTTTGGAAGAGCAGTCAGTGCTCTTACCCGCTGAACCATCTCACCAGCCCCTGTTGCTTATGTTCTTATGCTTGCCTCTCATCATCTGGTTATCTCTAGTGCTACCTGCCCTCATTGTCTCAGACTGGATTCTGTCTCTCCTGTGATCCTGGTTGTGTCAGAACTCCTCAGAGTCTAAGTGTCTCTGTGATCCTGGGATTCTGGGATCCTGTGATCCTGAGATCCTGGTGTGTCAGAGTCAAGCTACCTCTAGGATCCTAAAATCTTGGTGTAACCAAGCTCCAGAAATCCTATGATCCTGGGATTCCAGGTTCTTCTGGATGTTGTGGAACTGGGAGTGGATCTAGCACCCAAGTTCTGCTCAGGGCACTGTCTCAGACTGGAAGGAACCTGTGCCGCTGGTGGGGGAGGGGCTCTGTGTCCCTGCATCCTTCTGGTCCCAGTTACTCCCAGTGTTGGGGTGTTCAGGGAGATATTGTGGCCTCCTCACTTATGATCCTGGGTGTGTTAGAATGCTTGGGAGTTGAGCTTCTGGATGTTGTGGGACTGAGTGCAGAGCTGGTGCCCAAGGTTTTCTCAGGGCACTGGCTCAGGCTGGAACGATCTTGAACAGTTTTATTAATTTCCTTCACCTGTTTGATTCCTTTTCCTGTAACTCTTAAGAGCTTTACTGCTTTCCTCTTTAAAGGCCTCTATTATCATTATAAGACTGGAGTTAAGGTCATTTTCCTGTGCTTCAGCTGTGTTAGGATATTCAGGGCTTGCTGTAGCCGGATAGCTGGGCTATGGTTGGTGCCATATTGCTCTGGTTCTTGTTTGTTTTCTTATACTGGCTTAGCCATATGGTTGTCCCTGGAGCTGGCAGGCCTCTGGGGATGCAGGCAGAGTTGTGACCTGGACAATATGGGGCACAGCTCACCTCTGCTGGCTTTGCACCATGCAGACCGTGCTCCCACTCTTTATTTTATGAGTTTTAATCATTTTTTCCCTGCATGTTAGCTAGCAGTCATCCAGGGCTTGCAACATGTATGAATATGTATGAATATGACAGGTTGTATCTAAAATTTAGCTTTCCCATATCACTCCAGGTGGTCTGTGAACTTCAAGGAAACTAAATAAACTAATTCAAGGAGGAAGAAGTCTCAACTGTATAAGGCTGAGCTGGTCAAGATACGGTGAGAATTGTGCAGGTTGTTGTGTGAAAGTTCCCTGGCCTAGAACTTGGAGAACCAGGCTTTTACTTGGGTTCCACAGCTAAATACTATATGGTTTTAGGAATGTCATTTTTACTGCGTAATTCTGGAATATTTAAGATCTGCTTTCTAAAGTTTCTTTCTCCCTTAAAACATTGATTCTGCAAGTTTAAGTTGTGAAGAAGACTAGATGAAGTGTGTAAAAGTTCCATTTCTTTTGAGAGAGAGCAGTTCCATTTCTTTTGAGGCTAGTACCAGGGGAATGGGCATCATCTAATGGATGGAGAAGGGATGCATTGCTTATTTAAACATTATCAATGACCTGCAGGTTGACCTGAGGGAAATTAAGTCCTATCTATGCTTCAGCTCCCTTATGGCTCCCAGGGTAAATTTTTCTCATACCACAAGAGGTTGTTTCCAAAGGATGACATTTTCTTGAAAGGATAAGAGCTATAAGGGCTTTATGATGAGTTACTATTAAGAATTTCTACAAAAATGACTTCAAATTATACTTATCATAGTCTAGGACAGTTAACATATTACTCATTTTCCATAAAACACCCCAGGCTATAATGGTGGTCAGTGCCCTGAACTGGTAATTTTGGATATAAAGAAACATCTAGGGGTTATTAGTAAGCATAATATTGAAAATGCTTCCAGCCGGGCGGTGATGGCGCATGCCTTTAATCCCAGCACTTGGGAGGCAGAGGCAGGCGGATTTCTGAGTTCGAGGCCAGCCTGGTCTACAGAGTAAGTTTCAGAACAGCCAGGACTACACAGAGAAACCCTGTTTCAAAACAACAACAACAAAAACAAAAACAAAAAAAAAAAAGAAAGAAAAAAGAAAATGCTTCCAATAAACACCCAGCTCTGAACTCTGCTCATCTTTTAATACAGTCTTCCTACTGTGTGCTTCACACAAAGGATGACGACTAACATTTGTTCTATAAGCTTCCTGCCTAATTCTTCATACATAGTCTGTCTTCAGCAACATAGTTTGCATCTATGAGCAGCTAACCCACGGACAATGACTCTTGTGAGTCAACCTTACCATGTGCCTGCCGCTTTGACTCTGGAGAGCTGGAGTCTTAGCTGCCATTGTCTTATTGGCCTGTGCCAAGTCATGCACCTGATTGGTTAGCAACATTGACTTTACAGTTGTAAACCACAATGTTTTTAAGACTGATAAAAGTCATATTCTGAATTAAGAAATAGCTAAACTTCACTGGATAATTTAGATACAAGTTTTTATATTTTAAGTTCCTCTTCCACCTCCTCTTTCTCCTCCTCATTGTTTTATGTCATATATATGTGTGTGGAGGCCAAAGAAACAACTTGCGGATGTTGGTTCTCCTTTCACCTTTCAGATTCCTGGGATCAAATTCAGGTTGTGAGGCCTGGAAGCAAGTTCCTTCAGCTAATGAGCTATCTTGCCAGCCCAGCTTAAATGTATCTTAAAAACACTCCATGTCTTTCCATGGGCTTCTGACATGCACATTTGTGTTTCTTTCACTAAGCATGTCATGAGAATACTAATGAAGAGGATGAGATGGTGCTCTTGGCACAGTCTGGCCCCTTTCCTATTGCGCAGGTTCTGTTGGTTTCTGCATATGAGAAGAGGATGGTCTTGATTAGGGGCTCAGTGTTAGTACCCTCTACTGCATGGAGAAATGTGTCATATCAGGAAACATTCCCTAGAGCCAACCTCTATGTCACAGGATCATCTTGAAAGAATTTAAACAGCATATACCTGCAAAGACTGTTCCAAGTGCCTCCTGTCACTGGTGGGCTACCAGAGATTCGTGTCTACAATCTTTGCCTTGTTCTAGTGAATGAAAAGAATTAATCGTTCCCAAGGAGATAGTGATGACACCAGGTTGACTACAGAATCTGTGCAGTATAGTGTTAGGTGTCCACTGATAGGTGTCCATGCTGATAGGTGTCCATGCTGATAGGTGTCCACTGATAGGTGTCCATGCTGATAGGTGTCTGTGCTGCGCTAGGAGTATCATGCTGACCCTACCCTAAAGAACAAGGAGATGATATGAGTGGCACCAGATAACCTCAGCATGGTTAATATGAACATGTCCATACCTGTTGGTGTGTACATGTGTACGCATATATTTGTGTATATGTGTACATGTGTGCATGTGTGCATCTGTGTATATATTTGCACATGTGTGTATGTGTGTGTGCATGTGTGTGTATGTACATGTGTAGCCATGTGTGTGTATTTACATTGTCTACCTAGATGTATCTACATATCTGTTGCCCAAATATCCCCCTTTATCCTTAGGCTTTTTCAGATTCCATATAACAAGAAAGAGAAATAGAAAAAAGGGACATGTTGATGTACCAGGCTTCTGTGGTTCTCTATCCCCAACCATCAACACCCAACCCCCTCTCTCCTGCTGATGTAGGGAGCTGGGAAAGGAAGCCTGAGGCTGCTTGTGACAGAAAGGTCTGTGGCTCAGAAAAGTCTCCTGAGAGGCTTTGACAGTGCACGACTAATACAGAAGTAGAGGCTCACAGCCATCCATTGGACTGAACACAGGGTCCCCAATGAAGGAGCTAGAGAAAGGACCCAAGGAGCTGAAGGGTTTGCAGCCCCTAGGATGAGCAACAATATGAACTAACTAGTACCCTCAGAGCTCCCAGGGACTAAACCACCAACCAAAGCATACACATGGCAGGACTCATGGCTCCAGCTGCATATGTAGCAGAGGATGGCCTAGTCAGTCATCAATGGGACAAGAGGCCCTTGGTCCTGTGAAGGTTCTATGCCCCAGTGTAGGGGAATGGCAGGGCCAGGAAGTGGGAGAGGGTGTGTTGGTGAGCAGGGGGAGGGAACAGGGTTTTTTTTTTTTTCCCCAGAGAGGAAACTGGGAAAGGAGATATTTGAAATGTAAATAAAGAAAATATCTAATAAAAGAAGATGATAATAATGAATGGCCATTCTGTGGGACGGCAAGGGAAAGCTCTGTTTCCCAAGGGTGTGAAGGGTGATGGGGAAGACAAAGGATGATGGAGAAAGGAATGCTTCTTCCTCACTCATTTAGGCAGGTTTATGGAGCAGAGGAAACAATGGCAAAGAGACAGAAATGAGACATCTGAAACCAGAAACATCAAAAAGCAGAGAGGCTTCTGCTTGAGCCCTGGCTGTCCTGAATGAGGCTGTACCTTCAGGGCTGATGGCTGCAGTGGCTATGTCAGGTTCCACCTGTCAGAGAGGGGCTGGCCATAGTCTTCAGTCTTCGTGCCACATTTTGTGTATGAAAAGAATTCATCATTCTCAAGGAAGTAGAATATCACTCATAATTAACATCAGGTTACATGAGTCGGGTGAATGACTGAATTTAATTTTAGAGGGAGATGTGTGTCAGATCTCACAGAACTGGAGGAGAAAAAAAGGACAAGGGTGTGTCAGAGCCAAGGATCTCACATATGTGTGAGCAGAATCATATAGAAACATGTCATATGTTTAATGTATATTTACAACATAGAGCATGTTTAGCATTTGAACATTGTTTCAGTTTATAGTATTGAATTTGCCTCATTTCCCTATTTATCAAATTGAAATAAATCTCATTCCAGTATCAACCATTAAGGGGCGGTATTTGACATCTTTCAAGCTGGAAAATGATCGATCCCTTGGTAGTAGAGTGAGAAAAAGAATGAACTTCTCCAGGGAGGGCTCAGAAAACACTCCTCAAACCTGAGCATAGAATCTTGTTCTTTTAGGCTGAGCTCCTGGCCACAAGCTTGATTGTTCTTCTTGCATGTTCTTTTAGACCATTGAATGGGGGCTGTTATCCCACTCTGAGAAACACTGAGAAATGAAGAAAACCTGAGAGAAGAGTACATGGAGGAAATACAGGGAAGGAAAGCTATACCATATACCTCATTTATGTGTGGTTTAACAGTGAAGGATCTAGTTATGTGTACAGGTGACTCTTGGACAAGACCCTGGTTAAATTCAGGCAAAGTCCCTAGAGTGCAAACTCATGTGAATTCTTATCTAAAACAGAGAATAAATTTCCTTGTCGTGTGGATTAGGAAACTGTGGTTCAGACTAGAAATCTCTTTCTCAGCTGTGGGGGGAGAAGAAAAATCTAAGAACTATTGTGGAAAAATGACAGCATTATACTCTTTGTTTTGAGCTGAAAGGGAAAACTAATGTTTTAAACATATGCAGTGCAGAAAAACGTGGTATTTTAAAGTGAATCGCTGCATGATTTAATCATTGCTAATCTAGAACAAAATAAATTCTGAAAGGCTCCCTGCTGCTGAGTCTGCTTAGTTTAGGATTTACTACCTTTTATTATCCTTAGAGAGTAGGAAGTCTGAATAAATTACCTCCAGTTTCATGGCTTCCATTTTCCGGCATGTTCTGCTTCCTTTTAATTGCTCTTGGAAGAAAGATAAGTAAGTTATTTGGATGCTTTATGTTGTACGGTGCACGTTCTCTTCGGAGAACTGAGGTGCCACGTGGCATCACACTGTGCCTCTTGAAATTTGGGTGGGTTCAATGTACTTGCCCGAGAGATTGAGCATGGGTGGTCAATCAACGTCACTGACTAACTGATCTTCACATTTAAGGAGCTCAGTCAGTCTACATTTTTGATTAAATCCCCGTCATGATGTAAGGGAAGTGGGTTATTATGGGAGTAGAGACAGAGACTCGTGGGGAGAGTCCTGGTCTGCTGCAGAGTCATGCTTTCTGGGGGGTAGCAGAGTGCTGGGGAGCCACAACCTGGGCCTGTGGCTCTGACAGGACATTGTACAAAAGCTTCCTTCAGTATTAGTGTGCAATCCCTGTTGGTGCACACATGTCCCCGTGTGGGGCACATCAGCTGTCAGCGACAGGAATGTTAGCAAGCACATTAGTTGTCAAACCCTTTCTGAGGTAAAGTCAGTCTGGGCTAAGGAAAGAAGGTGGAGATGGGTCCAGGTCTTATAGCATCCCATTAATTAGGAATCGGCACTGGCCCACTTGGGTGGCCATGGTATTCTAGGAATAGAATTAACGCAATCTTGCAGATATAACATAACCAGAGGCAGGCTGCTCACTCATTTTGTCATGAGTGCGAATGGCCACTGCATGAGTTCTCATTCCTAAACCTCAGCGCTGTGGCAGGTTGCATTCTGAGCACTGGAGGCTGCAGGAGATAGGCAAGTCTTTATGTGGGGTTCTTACTCAAGTCTTACAGTCTGGCTCAGGGAGCCATTGGAGTTCCGGTATCAATGGCTCTAGAGGTAGGGCCCCGAGCATCCAGCTCCAATGCCCCCACGTCTTGATCTCATTAAAGATTCTCAATTGTATCTCACTACTCCTTAGCTAGTGAGCTTTCTTTATTTTATCACAGCATTACTTGGCGTCTTCCAACAAAACAAAGCAGGGGTCGTGTCCAGCTTGCTTCTGGTGCTCAGTCCCCATCCGTGTGCTGGGCTCTGAGTCAAGTCCATCAAGAACATGAAGTGTTCATCTGAGTGCAGTCACCTCTCAGAATAAGATCAAGGCCTGGTAGGGGAGGTAGGGTTCCTGCACATCCCAGTTGGGGCTTCCCCAACTAGCACTGGTCACACACGTGTACCACGAGCTCAGTCTTGAACCTCATGACCTCTGCTGTGGAGACAGCTCCAAGGATGATGGGGTGGAAAAGCAGGCTGCCTATATTACCATGACTGAGCTTCAAGACAACTCCTTTTTCTACTTAGGATAATTATGCCTGGATCGTCTATTTCTACCTAAAAAGTTATATTGTAGTTAAGCCACAAAATGAAATCGATGCTTTTCCTAAACATTTTATTATTTATTTACTTATTTATTGGTTCTTTGAGAATTTTAGATAATGTGTTTTGATCATATTTGTCCTGTGTCCATCCTAGATCTAGCCCCTTCTGGATCTACCCAGCCTTGTGACATTTTTAATTTTTCATCTAATAAGTCCCATTTGAGCTGTCCATATATTTCATGGATGGGTAGTCTTATACTGGAGCATGGTTGGCTTATCAAAGGCAACATTTTTTTTAAATTTTTTATTACTTTTACTTTTTTACAGGCCAGCTCTTTCCCCGCCCCAGTCCCTCATTCCAGAGTTCCTCATCACATCCCCCCACATCCCCTGTCTTCAAGTGGATGTCCTCCCTCATCTTCTCACTCCCTGGGGTCTCAAGTCTCTCGAGGGTTAGGTGAATCTTCTCTCACTGAGGCTAGACCAAGCAGTCCTCTGTTGTACATGAGTCAGGGGCCTCATATCAGCTTGTGTATGCTGCCTGGTTGGTGGCTCAGTGTCTGGGAGTTCCCAGGGGTCCAGGTTAGTTGAGACTGTTGGTCTTCCTGTGGGGTTGCCCTCCTCCTCAGCTTCTTACAGCCTTTCCCTAATTGTTTTCTTCTCTGTCCCAAGTGGGATGGAAGCATCCTCACTTGGCAAGGGCAACATTCTTAAAGGAAACTGATTCTCC
Source organism: Mastomys coucha (assembly GCF_008632895.1). Taxonomy (NCBI): domain Eukaryota; kingdom Metazoa; phylum Chordata; class Mammalia; order Rodentia; family Muridae; genus Mastomys; species Mastomys coucha. The sequence goes on from NW_022196895.1 coordinate 80,941,154, forward strand.
ATCTCTCAGGAGCTTGACTAGTGGCCGGTAGCCTCATGTCTGCCTCATGTCCACTTCCCCCTTTCCATGTTGAGATCTGATTTGGCTTGAGCTTGCACAAGGCTTGTGTATTTTGACTGCCACAATCTCTGTGAATCCATATGTGCTACAGCCTTGTTCTATCTTGAGGACACTGTTTTGTTTTATCCATCCACTGACAATGAGTCTCACATTCATTCTTCTCCCTTCTTCCACAGTGTCCACCTTCTAACGAAAACTTCCCAGTATATCTGAAGTAGTTGTCTTATGTACAACCGACCCATTGTGCCCTTTCTATGAAACGAGGTGGTGATCAAAGAAATATGCAGGCTTAGTGTGGACTCTGGCAAAGAGGGAGGGGAAAGAAGGAAATATCTTGACTTGGAACTCAAGCTTCTTTGAGATGAAATTACTGGACTCTTCTCCTGGGCTTAGAACCTGTAAGCAGAGGTCAGTTTGACAGAGGGCATGGAAGGACATGATACACTGGATCTTCATAGAGTCAGGATAGTAGTTTCAGCTTTCTGCTTCCTCAAGTGTATACCTCAGAAATCTTCAACGCTTCAGATGCACTCTTCTCTGAGACAGTGTTCTATCATAAATGACAGAGTTGATGTTGGTGGCATGTAGCTAGTGATTCTTGAATGTCATCAGCATGTGATTTGAACCAAGCCCCTAAAACTGTTGGGCTTCCCTTTACAGCTGAATACGGCCTAGGAAACTCAAAATTCCTTTGGTCAGAATTTGTTGTTAAGTTGTCGACATTCCTTAATTCAAACTAACACAAGTGGGCACTCTACAATTATCTTCCCACAGAGGCAAAGAGACTAATGCTTTCTGTTCACCATATAATGAATGCCTTGCAGAGGTGGTGGGTGGCAAGAGCTCAGAATATTTATGAAGCTTCTTGATTGACTCTTACATTTATTCTCAAGTGACAATTCCAGCTATGCATAAGACAGCCAGATAACTATTTAAGGAAACACCTTATTTTTGGAAATGTTATTTTTTTCTTCCTAAAAGGGTAAGAGACTTTACTGGCAGTTTCATTTTTCCCTTCCATTCCTAGAGAACTTTGTCAACACAGGATGACTTGACAGAGGAAACTTTCGATGGGGACTACAGAGTGCCACTGGATTTCAGAGCTCCATGAGATCTTGGAGTAACCCCTCTCACTACCATGCTTGAACCCAAGGTGAAGTGCAATCAGGAGACAGGTGAGTTGGTTCCTCTCAGGTCACCCTGGATGGACTTGGAAGACCACGGAACAGAGAAACTGCCTCTTCCCGTGGGCCACAGAACAGAGAAACTGCCTCTTCCCGTGGGCCGCTCAGATTCCTGCTTTGCATTTCCATTACCACTGAAGGAAGTTCCTTCCTGGAGCCAGTGAACTGACCTGGCTTTCCCTACTGGTTTTCCTGTGCTTCCCAGGAATAACTGGAGAAAGCTACAGGGATGTGGCATCCTGGGATAAGTAGGGGCTGGCCAGCAGACTGGTGTGTATTCTAGTGTCTTCTAGAAACAAGATGCTGTTGATGCTTTAGTTTTGTGGTCATGTTATCTGGGACATAAAATTTAGAGGGAATGGCTTTCTAGACTTATCAGCTGTGGAAACAGTAGGACATATGCAGAGTAAAATCATTCACTCTGGAAAACTCTTTTGAACCTTGGGGACCTAGGTGGCAAGGCTTCTGCTGTTCCTGGTTGTTGCCTGTCTGTAAGCAAAATGACCCTAGTTTGTGTCTCTGGGGCGTGGGGTTGTGGCAGGTGATAACTAGGAGACATCAAGTTTGCTTCACACCTACTGTTTTCTTCTACTTCCTCCTTCAGGATCTTTCAGTATGTATTAAATCCAGGCCTTAAACAGGACCTAAGGATTTCTAAGGAATAGAGAAAATTTCTCCTAGTGTCAGCAGGACAGATCTCACTGCTTGTGAAACACTCCTGGAGGTTTTCAGACATACACTGTTCATAGGAAAGCACCTACAGCTTTCACTGTGTCCCTCAAAGGAATCTTGATACTCGTAGACTGCCCCAACTAGGACAAGATGAACAAGCTCTGCTCATTTCAGTCCTGCAAGTAGGGAGCTTTCATATTAAGTATTGGTCATCTGTCTGACCTTCTATAAGACTGATTGGTTCTTGCAGCAGTTTCTACAAAAGAGACATGTATTATCTCAGATGGGATGTCCCAGGGTAGTGGTTCTCCACCTTCCTAATGCTCTGATCCTTTACTACAGTTCCTCATGTTGTGGTGACCCCCAACCATTGCTACTACATAACTGTAATTTTGTTACTGTTATGAGCCATAATGTATGCCTCTGATATGCAGGATATCTATCTGATATATAACTCCCAAAGGGGTCATGACCCACAGGTTGAGGACCACTCCCCTCAAGCTTTACCAGAGTCTGCTAGTCTTATTTCCGACTCTCAAGGCAGCAGGTGTTATTTTCCATAAATGAAGCACTGCCAGAAAAGGGTACAGTTCCTACCTCTGGTTGTCTGGGTTATGAACAATGCCTACTGTTATGAATAATGCTGGGTTCTGGTGCCTATGCTGGGTGATCTTAAGGAATCAGGAGGTTGCCCCACTCTTCTGCCATCAGTAGGAAGGAAGGGAAAGCAGGCCCCTGTGTTCCTGTGGCTACTTTGAGCAGGAATCTGTGGGATCCTTGCCACCATGGAACTTATTTGCTCCAATAGTGTACTTTTCAAGCGGCTTTGCCAGTCGCCTTACAGAGTGCAAGATGAGGAAGTAGATGTTGACTGGTTTGCACTTGAAAATGTTAGATAACTTCCGGATTCCTGATTTAGAGTTCAATTTAGAAAGTCTGGCCTCAATTCAAACAGATGAATCAGAGACATGAGGCTTTGGTCTTGGCATTGGTTTGCTTACCACCTAAGAATCCTTTCAAAGTTATCTTGCTTTTTCCAGAGTTTAAATATAAATTAGTGTCTTAAAAAAATCCACATTGGTATCTTAGGAGCCACCAGGGAGTATATAATGTATAAAATGTTTCTTAGCAATTTCAACCAATCAATTAACCAGTCAATTAAGCAATCAATTGATCTTTGTTGATAAACTACTCTTTACTGGGATTAAAAAGGTAAGACAGATTTTCTTCCCACAAGAAGTCTGGAGGTATACAGTTGACATATAAAACAATACATAGATAGGGTAATTTTAGATGCTGAAGACTATGAGCTGGTCAGAGTTCTTGGTAGCACACTACATGGATCAGAACTTTGACTAATTTAAACAGGTAAAGAATACTAAAGCAAATGAATAATATTATAGCATCATGTGAAAGCCTTGGTCATAAGTGAGGACAGACAAGGTGCAGCCAAGACACTACTATAGAAATAGTGCCAGTGACTTCTCTGAGCATAGGCTGTTCCATCATTCAACTCCAACCTTTGCCTGCCTCTGCACCTTATTTGAGAGTGGCCCCTCCAGAGTTCAGGGAGGTATCACTCAGGCTTAGATCACACTTAACATTTGAGCTAGAGGTGGATATGTATGGAGGGAACAACCCTTTCGTCACAGTGCTTGGGATGCAGGGCTGCTGGACATGTCACTCAATAGGCTGGACAGCAATGAAGAAAGGCTTAGAGAATCACAGGGGGCTTCTCCAAATGGACCCAAAGGATGAGACACAGAGACTGAGCCTAAGGGGAAAATATTCCAACTGAAATGTTCTAACAGAAGAGACTCTGCTAGAGAAAGAAGCAGCGAGAGAGAAGGGCCAGCTGGTGGGAGACTGAGTAAGTAGGATACAGAAAGAATGGATGGATCAAAACTCTGTTCACACTTTCAAATTCCAGCAATAGGTAATGTTTTCATTCTGTGATAGAAACCATTGCAGGTTTAGATGTTACTGTGTTTGAAAGGGAAACACTACCCAAACAAGCTCTCAACCAATTACACCTTTACTAAAGTTAATTAATTAATTTTGTTGTGTTTATGAGTTCTGGCCTGAATGTGCCACAGCAAATATGTGGCTATCAGAGAACAACTTTTTTGGGAGTCAGTTCTCTCCTTCCATTTTTTTTTCTGAGGCAGAGTCGGGGTCTCTCTCTTGTTTCTGCTACTGTGCTATGTACTCTAGGCTAGCTACCCCACGAGCTTCTAGCTGATTCACCCGTCTGTGTCCCCCATTGTACTATAGGGATGCTAGGATTACAGATGTATATACCATCACATCTGGATTTTACATGGGCACCTGAGATCAAACTCAGGCTTGCGTGCCAAGTGGTTTTACCTGCTGAGCCATCTCCTGAGCCCTGAGCCAACAATGTCTTAGGTGACCACTGGTGCATACAGGGAACAGGCCATTGAGGCTGTGCAGAAAGATCATGACAGGTAGAGCTGGCTGTAGCAAAGGAGATGGAAAGAAGTGGTCGGCTTGTGGGAGATGAAAATCCCATAGAAGCTGGAGGAGGTGGGAAACGTGATAATGAGCATAAAGAACATAGAGATGACATAGTGGAGTGACAGTGCAGCATGGCAACTGTCAGCCAGGTGACGGCACAGAGGCAGCGCTGTGTGGAGAAGATGCAGTCAGCTCTGCTTGAGTATCCAATACTTTTACTTTAAGAAGAAGAACAGTTTGTCAGGTAGATAGTTCGGAGCTTCAGAGTTGAGATCAGGTGACCACGGGCAGAGTCCTGTGCCATATTATTGGACTAAAAGAGGGATGGCGCCTCAGCCTTTGGGATAAGATTGTGCACAACTCAGGGATGGTGATGTGTCTCTTTCAGAAACACAGTTGTCAGTCTAGCAGAGAAGCCAAATGGTTAGTTCATATTGTTGTTCGTCCTAAGGGGCCGCAAACCTCTCAGCTCCATAGGTCCTTTCTCTAATTCCTTCACTGGGGACCCTGTACTCAGTTCGA
>NW_022196895.1:80946913-80949033 GCF_008632895.1 Mastomys coucha
ATGCCAGGGCCAGAAAGTGGGAGAGGGCAGGGTGGCAGGCATGGGGAAGGGGGAGGCAACAAGGGTTTCTTTTTGTTTGTTTCTTTGTTTTTTTGGGGGGAATCTGGGAATGGAGAAATTTACATGTAAATAAAGAAAATATCAAAAAAATAAAAAAAATAAAAACCCTCCAAAAGCCAAATATTAAAAGTTAATTTGTAGTGTCTGGAAAAAAAAAAAAAAAGAGAAGCCAAATGGTACGCAGCTCTACTGGATGCGGAAGTGAAGGAGTCCAGTTGGTGGCAGCAGAGGATATATTTACAGATACATGGGGATGGAGAATTGGGGCCAGATGTGTAGAAGTTTATTTTAACAGAAAAAGAGCTGGGGCTAGGTACCAATCCCCAAATGCACTTGTAGGAACAGACTTCATAATTCATACTGTACACATTGAGTTCCTTTCACTAGAGCTATTTGGAACTCATATCATTATATTTATATTTCTCCAAATTCACAAGAATGACTAAGATTTTGTGATACCAACTTTTTAATGTGCCCTTCTGGATGTCTTTGACATGTGATGGTTGCCCACTCTGGGCAGCCCTATGCCTGCTCCAGGTGGCAGCATTTCTTGGTGGAGGTGTTACAGTTCGCAAATGTAAAGAATGGGCTGCGAGCGCTGTAAGAGCTGCTGTTTGAAGCTCCAGCTGCCTTGATTTCCTCTCCATAATGGATTGTATGCCCTCGTACCGTGATCTCAAATAAGCCCTCTGTCCCTTAACTTTCTTGGTCATGGCGTTTTATCACAACAAGAAAAGAAGCCAACGGAGATGTCAGTAGACAAAAAGCATCAAATTGTTCCATCCAGCTACTGATTAGCTCTGTGTTTCATGTAGCTGTTTACTTATTTTAGAAGAATAGAGAGTAGATTAAGGGCAGATCAGACCAAACAGTTGTATTTGTAACATCTTGGTTCCATGCTATGGAGTACCTGTAATCCCTCCAGCAAACCTTTAGTTTTATAATCATGCATGGCTGTATGCTGAGGTCCATCTACCTTGTAGACCTTATGTGTGGTTTATAGCTAAAAATGACCCTGTTTCCTACTTATGTAAAAAATTCTATCCATGCTGATGGTAAGACACTGGAAGATGTGGTCTTTCTTATCTCAATATGGCTCATCAGGCTCAGGGATTTCACAACCCAGTGCTGTATTATGTCCCCGAGGCATTAGCAACAATGTCTTTCTGGGTCTGTGTACATGTCCTCCTTTTCAGGTGCCTCCTGGTTTACCAAAGTCCTACAAGATAGAGTCAGATGGATTTTTTTTTTTAACTTAGATTTTGATTTCCTTTCCTTTACATCTTGGCAGACTTTAAAGGATTTTAGTATATTTTCAGTCATCTCTGGGCCTGATATGGTTCCTGTTTATTTGGATAGTTGGTAGGACACAGCTCTGATTTATCTGCCTTTGTTTCTTCATGTCTGAGATTCTGACATAGTGAAGTATGTATTCAACATAGTTTGGATTTAAAAATTAATTTAAAAGCAAATTTAGTGTATTAAATTCTAAGTCTGGGTAATTGGTAACCTAGGGATTAGAGCCACTCCTTACTTTTAAAAGACTCTTTATTTACATGTGTGTGCTCGTGCACATATGTGTGTCACTGCTCACATGTAGAAGGAAGAGAACAACTTGGTTGAATCTGTTCTTTCTTTCTACCCTATGGGTTCTGGAAATTCAGTGCAGGTCATCAGGCTTGGCAGAGAACTCCCTTTTTCCCTGAGCCATTTTGCTAGCCTCAGAGTGACTTTTTAAATATTCAGGATGGTTGATTTTAGAGTCTCCCTGATGTGAAATTAAATGAGTCTATTGTTCTTCAAAAGTTGGAAGTGCTCATTATAGTCATTGATATACAAGAGAACATGTCTGTTTTGCTTTTGTGTTAAATACTGTGAAAATAATTAATTTATGCTTCCCTTCTAAATATAGGTCTTAAAACCTGTGTGCCACTGGAGGTGTGTTGAGGGGAAAGCATGGGCCTTCTTAGTCCTAACAAAGCATAGCCTTGACCCAGAAGAAGAAGAAGAAGAAGAAGAAGAAGAAGAAGAAGAAGAAGAAGAAGAAGAAGAAGAAGAAG
>NW_022196895.1:80949319-80954207 GCF_008632895.1 Mastomys coucha
AGGAGCAGCAGCAGTAGGAGCAGCAGCAGCAGGAGCAGTAGGAGCAGCAGCAGTAGGAGCAGCAGCAGTAGGAGCAGCAGGAGCAGCAGCAGTAGGAGCAGCAGCAGCAGCAGCAAGGATGAATACACACAGGACAGTTTTCCAGCTGCTAAATCAACAGAGATCTTGCTGTGTGAAGGATTTATTTAAAAAGGATACCTTTCTAATACCTACACAATGTCTATGGTAGTGAACTGTGTCTATGTTGGGCAGTTTGGTAAAATATTGAAAGAATGAAGCCTATTTAATGTACATATTGACAACTGTCATCTAGTGTGTTCAGGCAAGCACTAAAGGACATTTATGTGAGAGTAGTAGGTTGTGATTAACTAGACCCACTGAGCCTAGAGCTCATCAATTTGGCAGGATGGCTGACCAATGTGCTTCAGGGACCTGCTTGCCTTTACCCTCCTGGGGCTACAGGTACACGATGGCTTTTATGTGGATGCTGGGGACCCTCATGTTGGGAAGTGGGCACTTTACCAACTGAGCCATCTCCCAAACTTATCATTTTTAGTATTACTTAAGATTATTTATGTAGCTTATACCAATAGAATTTTATTGCACAGTGTTTTCAGATGCCAAGAAATAAGATAAACTTATTCACTTTGGTATTAATGGAGTGAAATTTGACAGAAAGGCCATGCTATCATATGTATCTCCACCATGATCAATGAGATGCCTGGCTTTTTGCCTGTCTCTATGGGTTTCTAATAAACTATGGTGTCAGGAGGAATATTAGCTCTAGTGTGTGCTTCTCCGATGAAGGAGAATAGCAGTGGACAGTGTGTAATACAAATGAAGATGCTCACTAATTTTCTTTTAAAATAACCTTTTGTCAACACTGGCCTCAATTAACTGCAGAAGATTTTAAATATTTTTAGTACATTTGTGGTGTGTGTGTGTGTGTTTGTGTGTGTAGTGTGCAAGTGCACAGAAGCCACAGAGCATATGAGGAGGCCAAAGGAGTATTTGCAGGAGTCACTTCTTTCCTTCCACTATGTAGTTTCTGGAGATTGAACTTTAGTTGTCAGACTTTTTTAAAAAATTGGTTATTTCATTTATTTACATTTCAAATGTTATCCCCTTCCCCAGTTTCCCCTCTGCAAACCCCATATCCTATCCCCCCTGCATCTATGAGAGTGCTTCCCCACCCACCCACCTACTCCCACCTCACTGCCCTAACATTCTCCTACACTGGGGCATTGCCTTTACAGGATCAAGGACCTCCCCTTCCATTGATGCCCACAAGGCCATCCTCTGCTGTATAAACAGCTGGAGCCATGGGTCTCTCCATGTGTACTCTTTGGTTGGTGGATTAGTCCCTGGGAGCTCTGGGGAATCTGGTTGGTTGATATTTTTGTTATTCCTATGGGGTTGCAAATCCCTACAGCTCCTTCAGTCCTTCCCCTAACTCCTTCATTGGGGTTCCTGTGTTAAGTCTTATGGTTGGCTGCGAGCATCTGCAACAAGCTCTTTTTCTGGCTGATCCCTCCCACCAGTCCGTGCAGGCTTTGTATTGAGCGTGAGGAACTCTGGCAATTTAGAAGTCACTTCTCCCTCCCTTCCTTCCTCTATCCCTCTGTCCCTCCCTTCCTCCCTCCCTCCCTCTGTTCCTCTCTCCCTTTATTTTCTTGAAGAAGAAAAATATAAGTCTTGTTCTATAGATTAATAGTGACAAGAAATTCCACTCTAATTTTCAATGGTATAAGAACTGTTAGAATAACCCATGAGAGGAACACACAGAAAATTCTAGGAAGATGTCAGAGAAAAGAGGATAGAGAGTGAAATCCAGAAAGCAATAAAGAATCAGAGGTCATGAGTTTGAGAGGGTGTGGGTGTGGATGTGGTAGAAACAAAAGGAGTTGGAGTGGAAAGAGAGAGAGTGAGAAAAAATAAAAATAAAAAACAAAACAAGAAAAGTATACTTCACAAATAGCCAGCACATTTTATAAAGGAGTGCAACATGTTCTCATTTCACTTTGTATTTTAATTGCTTATATGCACTTGAGATAATCACATGTTGTAGAAGAAGATGAAGGGACAGTGAAAGGACCTTTTATTTTTCTGACATATTTGAGATAACTCGACATCAGGATCCCATGTCTTGGATATTTTAGGACATATTTTCTACATACAATTGTGATTAATTAGGAATGTGACATTGACATGTTAAGGCCATATGGTAGTTTTGCTGTTGTTCCAGAGAAACAGTTTAAGAAGAGTCACCTGACTCATGATTTCAGAGGTTTCATTGCTTGGCACTTGAATCTGTAGTGAGACAATGCACCATGGAAAGCAGAGAGAAGATGAGCTGAATACAAGGCCTCTCTTCCCAGGGGATCACTCACGAGCTGAGTACAAGGCCTCTCTTCCCAGGGGATCACTCACAGTAACCTTTCTCCAGTTAGAAGCCACCCTTCAAGGCTTCTCCATCTTCATGAGTAGCACCTCCACCTGGAAACCAATCTTCAGCACAGAAGCCCAAGGGGACTCACTCCAGTTTTACCAGAGGCCCTAGTAATGCTGTTTATGGGTTAATGGAGCCCTAAATTACCTGACAATTGAGGTCCTCATGTGTCTGTCTCCTTCAAGCTGAAGTACTTCTGTTTTTTCCTTTTATCTTTGTGATCTTGACACTTCAGGTGATCATGGCCAGGTATCAAGTGGAAGTTTCCTCAGTTTGGATCTTCAGAGTTCCTCCTGAGTGCTTTCAGTTTCTCTGTCTATGAAAAAATCACCCACTATGTTCTGTGATCTTTTCATTGCTCCCAGGATGGTAGGGTCTCAGATGGGTCCTTGGCTGATGGAATGCACATAGATTCCTACATAAGGTGGAGCCAGACATCCTTGGGGAAGGCTGCTCTCTTCCTTTTGGAGTTCATAGACATTTTGTAGAGGAGTTTTGCTAGATTATTTAAATAACTCCTCCCTCATCATTCTTCAATTTGTACGTTTATTATATTATATGACCATAGTACCAGGTGTTCCATGCCATCTATATAAGCACATTTCAATGCTTATATAGTCTCAGATTGGGCCAAGAGGAATCCAGTCAAACTCATGTGCCTCTTGATAGACTTCCCTAATCATTCTTGAAGCAAATCTTTTTTTGTATGTGTGTGTACACACATGTGCTACATGTGTGTATACATGCTCATGTATGTATGCATGTGCATGTCGTAGCCAGCCTAAGCATATTGCAAGGTGCTGTCTCTAAAACAAAATAAAAGTACATACCAATTTTCTCTTTAAATCCATATCAGGTGAGATTTGGGTTAACTAAAATTCGCGGTGAACTTTGAGTGTAAGTCATCTGATATGCTGACACTAAATGTTGGAGAATAAACAGTAACTTATAAAGAAATACACACCGTTGGTGTTGAGTGCACTGTGCTTGTGAATCTCAGATAGACACTGTGCTGAATGATGACAAGATGCAGAATAGGTGCTCAGCAACCTAGAGAGAGACTCTTAGGAGCAACACAGGATGGAACAAGTAGAAGAATGGAAGAGAAATGGAATGACCTGGAAAAGGAAGAGAAGTGTTAACAAACATGATTCCCAAAGAGACTCACACTAGCTGTTATGGGAACCATTACTTCCTTTAGCTCTTTTTGGAGAGGCAGTCTTGGTATCCTTGAGAAAGTCCAGTCTCCTGCCCACCATTTGCTTTTCCCCAGTCCTTGCTACATTTACTTCTGCAGCACTCGCACTTGTTGACATGCAGTGTGTTAGTTAGCTGTCTTTTCACTTGTATGTCCACTGCACGGTTAAACAGGAGTTTGCTACTCTGTCAGCCATGGCTACAGCAGTTCCTGGTGTGTAATTGCTGATAAGCAATGAAACAATGGACAAATGAAAACACTACGTGGAACGTAGCAATGGACATTAGGCTGCGACAACCTGGAAACAGAAAAGGTTCACTGAAGCTCATTATTGTACAGTGACCTTCAAGGACACAACTATCAAGTAAAATGAAACAGAAAGAAAAAGGAATGTATATGAATGAGAAAAAAAAATAGAAGAGTAAAGTTTTGGACAGAGAGTCACAGTGCTTTTGTTTCTAATGACAAATGATGGCAGTGGTGTGCTAAGGTGCTGGCTGGGACTGCGTGTGTGACACCCAGGAGCATGATGCTGCCGGTGGCCTCTGGAGCCAAAGCCAGAGATTACAGGGATTTAAGCATATTAAATAGCTGAGGAAGGAGGTGGATTATTCAGGAGTTATGACAATCAATAGCCACAGGGGGAAGAAGAGTCACTCTTCTTTAATGGATGTGGCCACTGATGACTTTCCCATGCTCTAGTGAGAGGTTCCCCAGCCATGTCCATATGGACATCAGTAACTGGACTCAGCAAGTTCTATTAAAGAAGATACAAAATTAGGAGAAAGAGGTCTTAATGAGGTAGAGCCAGAGGGTTGGAGGGGTGAACTTGTGCCTGATATTTTATTGTATACACCTGTGATATTCTTAAGGACTAGAAAGAGGAAGGAAAAAGGTGGATTAAAACCTTAATGCAGGGCAAGGGTCATGTGCAGACTTAGACATAAAGAATGCAGACACTCCGAAAGGCAATGGTATCTATTCACGGAGATAAGGAATGCAAACGACACCCAGAAGGGCTTCACCAGACACCAGCCCCGCCCAACTCCTGCTGTGATGATCCCCAAGGCTCCCAGCGGGCAAAAGAATGCAGCGTGGTTTAGTGATGGAGCTGTAGAAACCACAGGAGAGGCCGGCAGTGGTGACGCGCGCGCCTTTAATCCCAGCACTTGGGAGGCAGAGGCAGGCGGATTTCTATAGAGTTTGAGGCCCGCCTGGTCTACAGAGTTCCAGGACAGCCA
>NW_022196895.1:80954217-80979114 GCF_008632895.1 Mastomys coucha
AAAGAAAGAAATAATGCTGACATGTAAGTGTGTTCAGTTCAATGGAATAAAAGGTTAAAACAACATCCAATTGTGTAAGAGATCAAAAAGACAGTAAACAATGACTTAAGCATAAAAGTGTCACAGGTCAGCACAAAAAGAACTACCACTCCAATGGTAGCTAGACACGTATGTTATTTCTAATCCCTGCATTTGTTTAAAAAAATAAAGCAAAGGTAAATAAACCAAGTTGAAACACAAGAGCAAGGATGAGTAACAAAATTTAAACCGAACTGATGAGGCAAAACTATTTATTTTAAGAAAATGTAACAGAAACATATGTCTTTATTAGAGTAATCAATAGCAAATGGTCAAACTCAATTCTGGGAAGAAAATATAGTCAACATAATGTTAAAACAAGAATGTAGTTATCAACGTCAACATAATGTTAAAACAATGCGGTTATCAGCAGGATAATTGATAAATGGATACCCTCTTAAAAATAAAATATGTTAGAATATGATTAGGAACTCGGGGATTGGGAATGGTGGCTCGTGCCTGTAATCCCATCTCTTGGCAGGCAGAGGCAGGAAGGCTGTCACAAGTTCAAAACCATCCTGGTCTATTCAGTGGGTTCCAAGGCAGCTAGAGCTACATAGAAAGACCTTGTATTGAAAACAAAGTAAAACCAAACAGTACCTCTCTCACACAAAGAAAAAGGAACACAGATATTCATTAATTACTAAAACAAGCAAAATAAGAATATTGGTAAATTACCAAGAATATCGGTAAATTAATTCACCAGGAAGCTTTTATAAGCCTGATATATTGCTATTTAAACTAAGAGTATAAAACATTTTTCAAAAGTTGGGGCATTTTATTGTGTTTTCCTCTTTCCTAACTTAGAGTTGGGATAACATTGTGACCAGAAAAATACACAGAGGAATTTAAGTTTTAACTGTTTCAATTATTAAGAACATGTAATGGGATAAATTCATTATACAAGCAATGCATGCTCAGGGCCAAACCAATAGCTGACAGGTACCTAGGCATCCCCAGTAACAGAAAGGTGGGGCAAAGAAGGAGATGGAGCTCATGGATAGATCATTGGATGAATTTGATAGTCCCAGAGCCCTGGAGGCACAGTATAGGGTTCTGTTTTCTGGAATAGGCAGAGAAGGGCTGCACTGGCTGGTTCTGTGTGCCAACTTGACACAAGCTGGAGTTATCTCAGAGAAAGGAGCTTCTCTTGAGGAAATGCCTCCATGAGATCCAGCTGTAAGGCATTTTCTCAATTAGTGATCAAGGGTGGAAGGGCCACTTGTGGTTTGGTAGTCCTGGGTTCTATAAGAAAGCAAGCTGAGCAAGCCAGGCAGGCCAGTAAGTAGAATCCCCCCATGGCCTCTGCATCAGCTCCTGCTTCCTGACCCACTTGAGTTCCAGTCCTGACTTCCTTTGGTAATGAACAGCAATGTGGAAGTGTAAGCTAAACAAACCATTTCCTCCCCAACTTGCTTCTTGGTCATGGCATTTTGTGCAGGAATACAAACCCTGACTAAGACAAGGGCAAAAGGACTCTGGAAGCAAAGAGCCTCAGGACTGTCCCTTGTGGGAGCTGAGCCTCAGGACTGTCCCTTGTGGGAGCTGACAGCTGTGAGCATGTACAGTGTGGTGCCCAGTTGCTGGCCTGCTTCAACCTGTGCCCCTCCTTAGTGGTATGTTAAGGTTCATATAGATCTATGATCTTGGTGCTTGTCAACAGACTCTTCCAGTATGTCAGCATACTTGAGCTGAAGGAGCATCATCGTGTTGGCTTATTTACTACTGGCTTCCACCAAAGGGTGCCCAGAGCCTCCTAGCCCAGGGCAGGGTAGTAGTGGAGTCACAGAACAGGACTCTGGTGATGGCTTTAAAGTCTGAGGGTTTAGGGCTTTCTAGCTCTCTAATTGTACTGAAATGCTGATGATAACTTCTAAAAAGTCCTAAAAACTTTCTTGCTCTTTCTGAGGGTTGACCTGGCCTGCAGTTCACGTTATTTGGGGGAACGAGGAGGGTCACAACCTGTGAATAAAGAATAGGCGAGAGAGAGACGACAGGACTCAAGGAAGCATTGCTTGTCAAGAGCCGTTTACTTAGTGCAGCCGAGCATATTTAAGGCAAAAATCTTGGAGGGGAGGGGGAGAGGAAGGAGGGAGATGGAAGTTTACAAGATCTTCTGGGGTTGAGCTCCGGTGTGACAGGTGGGGAGCGGGTGGATGACAGGTGGAGAGGGGGTGGATTTCCGTGAATATTCTTTTCCCAGGGCCAAGCTGGATCCTTGTGATTGTCAGGCAGGATGTTAATCTCTGGGTTCACATCCTTGTGATTGTCAGGCAGGATGTTAATCTCTGGGTTCTCAATTAGCTGGGGCAGGATATTTATCTCAGGGCTCTCATGGTTCCCAACAGAGGGTAAAAGATTAACACCTGTAGCCTAACAGAGGATTAAGCAATGCAGACTTTGTTCTATCTCAGCAGGAGCTGCTGGGCTCTAACTTTCAGCCTGCTAGTTAGAAGTCACAGGAAGAGAAGACACTTAGAGAAGTGATTTATAGAATTTATTACTAAGTTGTAAAAAGGTTCCTATGTAAGCTATCTAAGGGGAAAATCGAAAAGATCCTAAGTGGGGGAAGGGAAAAATTCCTACTCTAAATGGGGAAAGGCAAAAAATTCTTCTCTATAGATAGATCCTCATCTCTTTGTCCTCAGTACTGAGACATCTTTCAGAATACAAGACCACATGTTACAAAGTTCATCACAAGTTCACACAAAAAGTCAAATCATAAATTGAAATAGAAGTTTACAACAGCAAATGTTTGCATGCATATCCATTAGGAGAAATTATCTGGCTAAACATCCATCACCTGTCTCAGCTCCACAGGGTCACTGAAGGTTTAAAACCATAACTAAGTTATTAGGCAAGTTTTGTGTAGATAAACCCAGTTGATATTTTCTCTTCTGTCCTAACACCTATAATAAATCTTTAGGACCCTTTGTTATGACATTTGGTTAATTGTTTTACAACCTCTTGGAATGTGCTCTGAGTAGGAGAAGATCTGGTTACCATCTAAGAGCAATTAACTGGTGACACTTGGGAGACCTGCGACAGAGTTCTCATTGCAGCTTTTACTATCAGGAAAGGACCTAATAGCAGTCCCACTATAAATGAGCTTAATAATCATTGATATAATTTTAGGAATTCTTATAGGATCATTATATATAAGTCATATATAAGTCATCTATATATCTATATAGCATCACTATAAGACAATACAGCTTCATGGATCTGCAGAGATCTGCTCCAAAGGGGCGTGCTATTACTTAATGATTATTACATATGTATAATACTAACAGGAAAAGCATATTAATAGCAGGAATCTTTCCTAAAATTATTCCCTTACAGCCTTGCTTAATAAGGACACACCTGTCACAGAGTATATAATAATCCGAAGCAGGCCATTTCAGGATGATCACCTGCTAGTTATTAGCTTGTCCCATTATGGTTCCTGACAGCATGGCACAGAAACTGTGATGTGCATGTGCAGGGGATATAGTTGGCCCAGCTGACTTGACAGGAGGCTATGCTGGATGCCCTGGCCAAGAAAACCAGTTTTTCACTTATTTGTATAGTCTATATGTTAATCAGACTTTTCATCACTGTAACAAAGTAACTGAGCTGAACTACTCAAAGGATGAGATACTTACTCAAAGGAGAAATGCATGGTTTTAGAGGTTTCAGATTATCATGATAGGAAAGGCATAGAGAGGCAGATCTGATCACATCGTGGAGGGGATAGGAGGGAAAATGACAGTGATGGAGAGTGAATGAGAATGACTGAATGTCTGGGCTGCTGTGTCTCTCCTTCCTCCCTCTGTGTTCATCTGTGTCCCTATGGCACGGTGCTACCCACATTCAGGGAGGGACTTCCCTGGAAAAGTCTTTTCTGACATACTCAGAGATATGCTCACCAATCTCCTAGCACTTCTGAATTAAATCAAATCAAATTAACAATAAAGATTATTAACTGTCTTAGTTAGGGTTTTACTGCTGTGAACAGACGCCATGACCAAGGCAACTCTTTTTTTTTTTTCCCCCGAGACAGGGTTTCTCTGTAGTCCAGGTTGGCCTCGAACTCAGAAATCCGGAAGGCAACTCTTATAAACAACATTTAATTGGGGGTGGCTTACAGGTTCAGAGGTTCAGTCCATTATCATCAAGGTGGGAACATGGCAGCATCCAGGCAGGCATGGTACAGGAGGAGCTGAGAATTCTACATCTCCATCTGAAGGCTGCTAAGAGAATACTGGCTTCCAGGCAGCTAGCTTGAGGATCTTAAAGCTCATGCTTACAGTGACACACCTACTCCAACAGGGCCACATCTCCTTGGCCACTCCCTGGGCCAAGCATATACAAAACATGATATTCTCCATGGTCCTTAAGCTACAGTGTTATTCAGGATCAAAAGATTTCATCTTCTGGATCCCAGCATCTTAGCTGACCTCATGCCTGAGCACACCTACTCACTCCTGCTGATACTTAAGTAGGTCTTTCAAGTAGGGTTTTCAAAAAAATCTTCCTCTGGCACCGTGTTGGAGGCAGGTTGTGAAACCTGTACTCATGGTCTTCGGGGCATCTATAAGCCTCCAAGGGCAACTCTAGGAAATATGTGGCTGTTGTTGAAGTCCTAGGGCTGAAGCACTTTGTGAGAGGTGGAGACTGTCTTTGAAGTAGACCAGGTAATTGAGAAAAGAACGTTCCAGGTCTGTTAGTATCCCCTGAGAGCTGGGATTTGTTGAATGCTGGGCATATGGGTTTGCACCGAATGCCCATGAAACAGCGTTTCTAGAGGTTATCTTTGTGTTGTAGCTGAATTCCCAGCCAGTGAGTGTAAGCAGATAATCACAGTCAGGGGCTAAATGTGAAAAGGGGTTAACTGCTTACAACAAACTAGGAAGTAGGAATGCACGTATGTGTGGTGTGTGTGTGTGTGTGTGTGTGTGTGTGTGTGTATAGGCCTGAGATCAACATCAGTCTTTCTCCACCTTAACACAGGATCTCTTACTGTATCTGAAACTCACCAATTTGTTAGACTGCCTGGCCAATGGCCTCCAGGGAGCTGCTGATCTCTGTCTTCTCTCACCATCCTTCAGTACTGGCATTACAGGTGCAAGCCACTACACCTGGTTTCTAAGAAGATTTTGGGTACCTGAGCTCAGAGGTCTCTGGTGAGGCTCTTCTGAGTTCTTCAAGTTAAATGTTTAAAACCCTTAGTCCTTTCTTTGTCAAGAGAGATTCATGAAAGGGATGTCTGGGACAGCAGCTTATTTATCCTCAAATATAGGCTGAATGTCAGCCATTTTGCCTGACACTGTCTCAGACAGCAGAAGGAAGGCTGGGCTGGCCCCAGAGACACAGCTCTATGCTGCTAAGAGCTATAGTAGGGTTTAGTATTTTCTTAATGCTGGGAGTTCTATAGTTCTTAAAATAAGGGCATTCTGAATAAGATAACACCATGTATTACCAAAGTTGAAATAAAGGTAGAATATTCTGAGCACACACAGTTTAATTATCACATTTATTCTAACAGATTTTTAAATCATTACAGTTCTATCTCACCTACAGGTGTTTAGTAAGTGGAAAGGAAGTTCACTGCATTGGAGTGAGGTAGGGAGTCTTCCCACCAGTGGAGATAGACTCACATCTGTTTTCATCCATAGTGATTGAGAAGTGTGGATCATTCAGGAGCAGAGCTTGTATTGGATGCAGCATGTACCCTGAGATACTAAAAGTGGGAAAGAAAAAAAAATGCAACTGTCTAGACAGGAAAGTGAGCCATCATTTGTGTCTATTACACAGAGTCAGGATTATCTTTGTTGAATACTTTATTTTTTTCATGTATGACTATGTGTTAGGTTCATGCATATGAATATAGAAGTTTGTATGTCACTTTATGTGTAGGGCAGAGGATGTTCATTGTCTTTTTCTATTGTTTCCTGCCTCATTGCCCCAAGAAATAATCTCTTATAAGCCAGAAACTTACTATTTTGGCTAGACTGGTTGACCAGCAAGCTCCTGGGATTAATCCCTCCCTGCCTCTTCCCTAATGCTGGAGTTACAGGCATGCACAGACAGCCATGGAAGCTTCTCACATGGGTACTGGGGATTTGAACTCAGTTCCTCATGCTTGTAGAGCAAGTGCTCTTACGCACTGAGCCATCACCCCAGCTCCTTGAATATTTTCTTGATTATACTCTTACTGCTATGCAAGTATCCTACTTGTTTGATCACAACTTTGTGTAAATTAAAGAAAATGTGTAGCATATTCAAAGTGATATATCCTGCTGACAGTGGATTAATGAGACTCATGATTTTTCTAAAACAAAAATTTATATAGTTGCATTGTATTCATATGTGCATTATAAATAATGTACTAATATAGACTCAGCCTTCTCATAAATTTGACATTAATAAATTTTTCTGCTTCTGTGACTAGCAGCCAGAACACAAGAATGTAGTTAGAAGAATGAGAAAGGAATGTATAAAATTAATTATCTGTTGGCTTGTTAATGCTCTCTCTCTTTCTCTCTCTGTGTGTATTAATTTTCATTAAGTTATAGGCAAATCAGAGATCATTAACCAACTACAAAAATGCTACAGTTTTATTTTTTCCTAATAGTATAATTTGTATACAATCACATGTATGGATAGAGGTCAAGAATAACAGAACTTTGGGTGGTACCCTGTCAATGTGAACTATATATATTTCTTGACTCCAGTCAGTTACCCCTTGTTCCTTTCAGATCAACTCTACCTATCTCAAGGGAACTGCAGTTTAGACTTGTGTCACTGCTGTATGTCTAGTTTTGGAATCTTGTGTAAATACCACTGTATTCTTTAACACATGGCTTCTCTCGAGAAAGCTCTTGCAGTCCTTGATGTTGTTTTATGTGTTGGCAACATATTGCTTGCTGCCTTGAACTGTTTGTTTGCTGGGTAGACTAGTTGTCTGAAAATACAATTGTTCTCTCTTTCCAAAGTTGGGTTGTGATTGATTTTGAGCTTTGTGAAAGGAGTGTCATGAACACTCCTGTGCAAATATTGAGTGGCCATATGTTTTTGGTTTTGGTCTTTTTTTTTTTTTTTTTTTTTTTTTTTTTTTTTTTTTTTAGTTTGGTTTAGGTGCCCAGAAATATATTTGCTCTTGATTACCCCATCTATCTATCTATCTATCTATCTATCTATCTATCTATCTATCCATCTATCTATCATTTAGTGCTTGTGTATGTGTACCTACGCACACACTGATATGCTTTACTCCATATGTGGAGGTTAAATAAAACCCATTGAAATCTATTCTCTCCTTCTATCATGTGGAGTTTTGAAGTTAGGCAGTAGAAAGTACCATTTTGTTTTTTTTAGCCTACTAAGAGATTTCATTGGCTCCAGAAAGGATTTTGTAAAAATTCCCAGTAGGTTTATTTAGTTTCAAAAGAGAAGAACACTTAGCAAACATTAGTCATAACATCTGCTATATAAAGGTTATAATACCCTTCAAGGCCAAGGACTCAACTTCAAAACCTTTTGGTATTTTTCTTAATTAATTAATGAATGAAATAATTAATTAACATCCTGATCACAGATTCCCACACTCCTTCTTCCAGTCCTTCTCTTCATTCCCCCTTTCCTCATTCCCACTTCCTTTTCTCCTTAGAGAAGGGGAGACCTCCCATGTATATCAACCAGCCTTGGCACATCAAGTTCAATACAACTAGGTCCATCTATTGAGCCTAGATAATGTAGACTAATTAAGGGACAGGGATCCAAAGGCAGGCAGCAGAGCCACAAGCAGCCCCTGCTCCTACCGTTAGGGTTCCCACATGAAGACCAAGGTCCACATCTGTTACATATGTGGAAAGGGCCTAGGTCCACCTCATGCATGTTCTCTGGTTTGTGGTTTAGTCTTTATGAGCCTCCAAGGGCCCAGGTTAGTTGATTCTGTAGGATTTCTTGTGTTGTTCTTGACCTCTCTGGCTCCTTTGATCCTTTCTCTGCTTCTTCTACAAGATTTCCTGAATTCCACCTAATGTTTGGCTCTGGGTCTCTGCATCTATTTCTTTCTTTCTTTCTTTCTTTCTTTCTTTCTTTCTTTCTTTCTTTCTTTCTTTCTTTTTTTAGAGACTTGTATTGTTTTATTGATGTTCTTAGAGTTCCAATTTATGCCAGCCATGTTCATCTCCCTGCGTTCTGTCTCATGAACTCTGTATCTCTTTGGCGAGAGCGCTCTTCTCTCTGGCTTCTGGAGGCCATGTGGCTGAGTTACAAGAATGTAGAAAGCTCCTGGGGGTGGTTATGCTCCTGTATTCATTCCTCTTGACCTCCGAGAGGTTTGAGACTAAGGCTTCCCCCAGCCTCAGGTTCAGGCACTGTGCCAGCACAAGCCCAAGATCCATTTCATTAGCTAGCTGGACCAAGCTGTAGGTCCAACATGCAATTTGGCTTTTGCAATAGGCCTGGCTCTTCATGCAGCTTGGGCTCATTAATATCCAAAGGCCTGTGAGAAGAGGATGCTGATACTCCTGGTCCCACGACTATGTCAGCACTCATAAATACCATCACCACTGGCACAGAACCTGATGCTTGCTATGTAGTCTGGGTTGGTCTCAAACTCACAAACCTCTTGCATCAGCCTCCTGAGAGCTGGGATTAAGGTGTGCACCACCTGCTCCACTCTGATGTTCTTGAGGTGTTCCTAGCTTCCTTCTTCATGAGCACCTCTTTCATCCTTGGGTATGGGCATTTGGCTTCCAGAGATGAACACCTAGAAACCCATGCTACCATGAAAGGCACTACATTTTCAGTGGAATCTTGATGTGCCTTTCATTTGGTTAAAAGTTTGTTCCCAGATCTAACAGCCCCCAACCAGTTACAAAGGAGAGCAAGTCAGAGAGTAATGTCCTTGTTGGCAGAGGTGTTGTGGTTCAGTGTCCCAGGAGCCAAGCAGACTGCTACTTCTTGGGAGAGATTACTATTTCTGCTTCTTGTTTTGTTTTTGTTTTTGTTTTCCATTTAGATCTAGGTAGACTCATAATATAAACAAGCTGTTGATTTTCTTTTTTTTTTTTTCATTGTAATAAGGCTGTACTTCAATGACCCTCACATCACCAAAGGATTCTACCTCCATCGTAGCTAAGCCAAGAGTTGATAGTTCTGCTGTACCAAGAAATGAATTGTAGGCTCAATTTTTGGATACAGACTTCCCGCTATGGTCAAAGCTATTTGACTTGAGTGAGTGACTTCATTCTCAGCCCACAGAGAACAGGCTACATTCATTCAAGAAATGGTTTAGGTATTAAGATGGTCTATCCATAAAGTCATTCACTAACTGTTTCAATGAACAATGGTTCCGCTTGGAGGGTGGCACAGACATTAGGTGAGGGTAAGAATTTGGTTCATTAGTTATGATAATTTGGAAAAGCATTCATCTCAGAGAAAGCGTAACTTATAAAGTCCTCTTCTTCAAACTTGATACAAGAGTTACAAATGTCAAGCAAAGCATTCAGTCTCACTTTGTTGTTCTCTTACAAGCCACCTCCCTAGTTAATCATCTATGTTTCTTTTGGGTATATAAATACTTTTGAAATATACAAGCTGTTCTGAAAACCATAGTATAGTGTAAAAACATGAAATAAACAATACTAATAGAGAGGCTGAGATAGGAGAAGCAAATTTCAAGACCCTTATGTTGTACACAGCCAGACACTGTCACAAACATACAAGCTGACAGTGTATGTAGATTGTACAATGTTGGACCCACTTCTCCAATTACCAAATGTACAATGTTGGACCCACTTCTCCAATTACCAAATTAGAGAGAACATTGGATGACAACAAATTTCCAAATCCTCATATTATTGGATCTCAATCAATTAGGATATGTTGGTAATATTAATTCTCAAACCAATATATTAAGAAAAAGTAATTGTCACTTCCTGTTGTTTTTGTTGTAAGAGATGGAATTAGTTTTGTGTGGATTTGTTGAAAGATTACCCTCTTGCTTCTTCTAGGGTATAGTTTTGCTCCTTATGTTGATGTTTTCCATCCATTATCCTTTGTAGAGCTGGTTTTGTGGAAAGATATTGTGTAAATTTTGTTTTGTCATGGAATATCTTGTTTTCTCCATCGATGGTAATTGAGAGTTTTGCTGGGTATAGTAGTCTGGGCTGGCATTTGTGTTCTTGTAAGGTCTGTATGACATCTGCCCAGGATCTTCTAGCTTTCATAGTCTCTGGTGAGAAATCTGCCGTAATTCTGATAGGCCTGCCTTTATATGTTACTTGCCTTTTTTCCCTTACTGCTTTTAAAATTCTTTCTTTGTTTAGTGCATTTGGTGTTTTGATTATTATGTGACAGGAGGAATTTCTTTTCTGGTCCAGTCTATTTGGAGTTCTCTAGGCTTCCTGTATGTTCATTGGCATATCTTTCTTTAGGTTAGGGAAGTTTTCTTCTATAATTTTGTTGAAGATATTTACTGGCCCATTACATTGTGAGTCTTCATTCTCTTCTATACCTATTATCCTTAGGTTTGGTCTTCTCATTGTATCCTGGATTTCCTGGATGTTTTGGGTTAGGAGCTTTCTGCCTTTTGCATTTTCTTTGACTGTTGTGTCAATGTTTTCTAAGGTGTCTTCTGCCCCTGAGACTCTCTTCTCTATCTCTTGCATTCTGTTGGTGATGCTTGCATCTATGGCTCCTGATTTCTTCCCTAGGTTTTGTATCTCCAGGGTTGTCTCTCTTTCTGACTTCTTTATTGTTTCTATTTCTATTTTTAGGTTCTGGATGGTTTTGCTCATTTCCTTCACCTGTTTGATTGTGTTTTCCTGTAGTTCTTTAAGGGATTTTTTGTGTTTCCTCTTTAAGAGCTTCTAGCTCTTTACCTGTGTTCTTCTGTATTTCTTTGAGGGTACTATTTATGTCTTTCTTAAGGTCCTGTATCATCATCATGATAAGTGATTTTATATCTGAACCGGAGTCACTGGACTGGTGGAGTTCCTGTGTGCCTGGTCCCGCTGGTCCCAGTTACTCCCATGTTGGGACAGATGTTGGTTGCTGCTTACCTCTGATCCTGGGTGTGTCAGAGTGCTTGGGAGTGGAGCTTCCTCTGGGTGTTGTGGGACTGGCTTCAGAGCTTGAGCCCAAGGTCTCTGATCCTGGGTGTGTCAGAGCGCCTGGGAGTGGAGCTTCCTCTGGGTGTTGTGGGACTGGCTGTCCTCTGCATCTATTTCTATCAGCTGCTGGATGAAGCCTCTCAGAGGACAGTTATACTAGGTTCCTGACTGGAAGCATAGAAGAGTATCATGAATAGTGTCATGGATTGGACTCTCTTTCATGGCATGGGTCTCAATTTGGGCCAGTCATTGGTTGGCCATTCCCTTAATTTCTACTCCATCTTTATCCCTATACATTTTGTAGACAGGACAAATTATGGGTCAAAGGTTTTGTGGCTGTGTAGGAGTCCTCATTCCTACATTAGAAGTCTTGCTTAGTTATAGGAGGATGGAAGATTCAAGTTCCATAGCCCCTATTGCTAGGAGTCTTAGTTTGGGTCATCCTCATAAGTTCCTGGGAGTTTCCCTTGTCCTACATCTCTAGTTCATCCCAGAGATGCCCCCAAAGCCCACAAATCCCAGTTCTCTCTCCTAGGTTTCTTCCCCTCCTTTCTTCCCATATTTGATTCCTCCTGTTCCTCTCCCTATCCCCCTTCCCAATCCCTCCCTTCACTCCCTATGTCTCTTGCATTTCCTCTATTCAGTGATATTCAACCAATCTCCCTTAGGTCCTTCTTGTTATTTAGCTTCCACATCTCAACTTGGGCATTGATAGTAAGAATTCTCTTATGTAGTTAATAAGGAAAGATTTAAAACAGTGAATGACAATGATCTCACTAGGGTCCTCACACAACTCATACCTGCTGCATCATCCCAAGACTTAGCTTTGCCTCTGATCCGGCCCCCAGGGTGCTTTGTTAGCAATCTTATTTTCTTAGCGTTATCATGACAATGATACCACAAGTCTGCATTTCTACTGAAATACTGATTTATGTTTAAGATTCTGTGTTTCTGATTTTTAGTGTGAGATTTTAGGGGTTAGAAGTATTTCATTTTAGTAATAGCATTTTTAATTTTCTCTGAAAGGACTGCAAGTGAAGTCTTTTTTTCTCATATCCCTTTCCATATATTCAAGAACTTTTCTTGTTTCATATAGTATGTTTCATATATTTTCATCATCAGCCTCATGATACCACCATGCTTTTGTCCAGACAGTAGGAAGGGCCATTCTGTCACACCTGTTACTTTAAGAAAGAAGAGCCTGGCTTTGGTAATGTATGACAGGCCCTCCTTGCATTCACTGGAAATGAATCTGGATTTTTTTTTTATTATTTTTGAAGTCATTAATTTATCCCCCAAAGTGACACACCAATATTGTTTCACATCACAGATACAGTCTCTTACCAACAGCTTATCAGCTGGCCCCAAACCTTTAACACCTGAGGCCTCAGGGTTGTTTATGATATAAGGCTGGAATTATGATATAAGATTTAAATGCAGAACTCTGATGCCTGGCTTTCCTGCTCTATTCTTATACAACTGGAATTTTAAAAAATTTGTGTTAATGCTAATTGTCAGTAAACAGTTTGTTATTCTCATGTGTTTGAGTGTGTGCGTGTTGGTGTGTGTGTGTGTGTGTGTGTGTGTGTGTGTGTGTGTGTGTATGTGTCTACTTTTGTGCATGTGAGAGTGTGTGTAGATATGTGTTCACATGAATGTGGAAGCCAGGCCCTACTTTGAGTGTCATATTTTATGTGATCCACCTTACATGTCTTTGTTTTTCTTTTATTGAAAATAGACTATTGTCTCACATAATATATCTATTGCCCTTCCCTCTATTTCTTCCAGTTCATTGAAACCTGCTCTCCTATCTGGATCTACTTCTTTTCTGTCTCTCAATAAAATAAAATAAGATAAAATATGTTAAGAAAAAACAAAAACTAACACATTGGAATTTGATAAAATAAACAAACAGAAGAAAAAGAGCCCAAGGAAAGGTACAAGAATCAGAGATCCACTCATTCCCATAATCAGGAATTCCATATAAAACACTAATCTGGAAGCCATAATGTTTTTGCAGAGGACTTGGTGTAGACCCATGCAGGCCCTGTACATCCTATCTTAGTCTTTGTGAGTTTATATGAGCTTTGATTATGTTGACTTTTGTTCTTGTTGCCCTCCACCTCCTCTGACTCTTAACATTCTTTCTACCTCCACTTCAAAGGGCTCCCTGGACCCTGAGTGGAGGGATTTGATAGAGACATCCCTTTTAGGGCTGAGTGTTCCAAGGTCTCTCATTCTCTGCATATTGTCTGGCTGTGGGTCCCTATATTTATTCCCATCTACTGCAGAAGGAAGCTTCTCTGATGATGACTGAGCAAGACATTGATGTACGAATATAGCAGAATGTCTTTAGGAGTCATTTTATTGCTATGTTCTTTTAGTAGAATGATAACACTTGGTTTTACCCTAGGTACCTGGGATAGCTAGTGTCAGGTTTTTGGTCACTCAAGCAGTTTATGGTATAGATTGTATCTTATGGAATGGGTCTTACATCAATTCAGATATTGGTTGGCTACTTCAATAAGACTTGTATCACCATTGCACTAGCATATCTTATAGACTGAATGCCATTGTAGATCAAATTGTTTGTGGCTAGCTTGGTATTAACATTATTATTTTGGATGGAAAGTACTTTTCTGTATCAAAGATGCTAGAACATAGGAGTGAATTATCTCTGTAGCCACTAGCTTGACTTCTCCATGTTCAATGATGGGTAGCTGTTCAATGGGTGGTTCTCCATATTCAATGTGTGGGTGTTGTCTTCAGCAATTAGGCCTTGCTGTCAGTTTGACTGTCCACCTTGCTTCTTGAGACTGGATTTCTCACTGAATTTGGAGCTCTTTCACTCAGCTAGACTGTCTGTGTGGCAAGCTCCCAGGACCTTTTCCAGTCAATCCCATCACCTCTGGGATTGAAGATGTGCAATGCTGTGTCTGGCATCTCTTATGAGTGCTGGGATCTGAGTTCAGGACCCATGCTTGAGTGCCAAACATTTTACCAACTGAGGTTCTCACCCAGCTCCAGAGTTATTAATTCCGAGGTGACATTTTTTTCTCTTCACTAAACATTGTGCTCTCCTTGGCCCTTGTAAGCTTTCTGGTAAAGAAGAATCTGGTAAAGAACATTAGGAGGAAATTCTGGAGCACAGGGGAACCAGCCCTCAGTCTGTTCAACACCAAGGAAACTAGCGACATGGCTAAGGTGGCAGCCCCACGTATTTTCATCATTCTATTTTTAAACTTTTTGAAATGTTAACAGTTAAATGTTTCATGTGTGTGTATATACTATCAGTACTTTGATGCCCTTGATTATGCCTTTAGCTCTCTAGAACACTCTATTTACCAATATGCATTGATAACTTCTTTGCTACATCTCATATACAATTATATTCAATGAGAGAGACAATTATTGTGTATTTTATCTTTTACCATGTTCTAGAGTCAGTCTTTGAGGTGCTAAGGTATTAAGACACTGGTTTCAAATGTTAACAAATTCAGATAAATTAAAATCATGTAACTTTTCTCATCATAATGCAATAAAAGTTAAAAAAAAAGACACTGGTTTCATTCTATTGTATTTTTAGGTGCATTTTACATGCCCACATCACCTTTTAATGTAAAAGAATGTAAACATAAAAACAAACTATTATATGATACAAACAGATTTTTTTCTCAGAAAAGTCACCATATGTGTGTGATTCATATGTTGGGAATCATTCTTTAGAAAAGCTGTAAAGAAGCAGTGTATGGACACATCAGTGCATTATTGAGTTAGATAATCATCCTCTAATTGGAAGATGAATCTTGAATGAACTAACCATACACGTAAATGCACACTGGAAGCTGAGCTCCTCCGAAAGTTGAGTAGACAGTGAAATTTCAGCTTTGAGTAGTGATGGCTTCATGTAGTTCCCCAAGCTATGGGTGAAACCCAGTATAACTAACAAGACAGAAGTAAGACTGGAAAGGATTCCCCTATTCAGGCATAAGTATGTCTAGATGACATTCTGGATGACTGCTAGGGGTTAGAGGACCTTCCCAGAAATGAAGAGGAAAAAGCTGGGAGTTAATAAAAGGGCGAGAATAGTCCAACACCACATACATGCTTGAACACACAGAGACATGCATAGACACCCAAGTTACTCCCATGGATACACACAATATTGGTGATGTCTAGGTGACAAAACACTGGCTAAATTCCTTACAACAGAGAGTAAAGATTTCACAATGAGATTTCAAAGACTTGTATCATTATCCTCAGTTTATGAATGAAATATAAGACCAATTAACTACATTATAGAATCTCCAGGATTCACATAAGAGAAGATCTGGCCTGTCTCCATTTATCTTTCCCATAGTGATAGGGCCATTGTATACCTGTTTCCACTGTGCTAAGCCTCATTCCTCTCTCCAGTATGTTTCAAATACAGGTCACAGGGAGGCATGTTGCAGCCTACATACACTTTTCTGGGTGTACAAATTTTTCTGGGTATTGTAGTGAATGGGTCTTGCAAATGCAGTTGAGTTCTTTCACACATTAATCTGAAATTAATCAAGGAGTTTTTTCTGACCACACCTAAATCAGGTGAAACAGACAAGAGAACCTTTCTGAAGATGAAACTTCAGGCTTGTACACATGTGATGTAACCTGTCCGATCTTCCACTTACCTGTCTATAGACTTTAAGTTTCTTAGAGAGTAATCTCAACTGAGTCAGCCATGTATTTGTTATAGTATATACATATGAGTATGGCTGTATGTGTATGCCTTTCTTCTCTAATTGAATGATAACTCAAACACCATTGTACTGGCTGGTTTTATGTGTCAACTTGATACAAGCTGGAGTTATCACAGATAAAGGAGCCTCCCTTGAGGAAATGCCTCCATGAGATCCGGCTGTAAGGCATTTTCTCAATTAGTGATCAAGGTGGGAGGGCCTAGCCCATTATAGGTGGTGCTATCCCAGGTAGTCCTGGGTTCTATAAGAAAGCAAGCTGAGCAAGCCAGGGGAAGCAATCCAGTAAGCAGTATCCCTCCATGGCCTCTGCATCAGCTCCTGACTTCAAGTTCCTGCCCTGTGTGAGTTCCTGTCCTGATTTCTTTTGGTGATGAACAGCAATGTGGAAGTGTAAGCTGCATAAACCCTTTTCTTCCCAACTTGCTTCTTGGTCATGTTGTTTTGTACAGGAATACAAACCCTGACTAAGACACCCATACCACATTTCCTTGACACTATTTATTCAAATTTGGCTCAGAATAGAATTTTCTTTGCAAACCACATGTCACCATATATTTAACATATTTATGCTATTCACCTACAAAATAATTTGTTTCATGTACTAAGTATGTTTAACAATAGCAGTCAGTGTTATCAGCTCTCACTTATGGGTACTGTTAAATCTTGTCCACAGCATTTGGGAGAAAGCTTGAAAAGCAAACACAGACATGGAGGCTGTCTTCTGACCTTCCTGTATGCCCGAAACACCAGTGCACTCACATTCATATGTGCATATATGCAAACAAACAATATGTATTGTATATGAACACACACATACACACACACACACACACACACGAGAGGGAGAGAGAGAGAGAGAGAGAGAGACAGAGAGAGAGAGAGAGAGAGAGAGAGAGAGAGAGAGAGAGAGAGAGAGAGAGAGAGAGAGAGAGAGAGGTCACTGTACATTTTAATGGGAACCAGATTCCAAAGATATTTAATGAAATTTCTTACAATGCAGCTGTGAATGCTGACGGGTGTAGCTGAAAGACCTGAAGTGGACTGTGTATGTCTAAGCCCAGCTGACATTTTACCCTGATTGTAATAGCCTGTAGCACTGTATACTTTTCTTAGAAACCTTAATAAATAAGCAAGAACAAGATGTACCTTATGAGTATCCAATGACACATTCAGAGTGTCTTGATTCAGCAAAGGACAGCATTTGGCAGTAATACAAGTAACCGAATAGTGCATATAATTCAAAGTTAGGAATGGATCTGTGTCGTGGGCTTCAGTGAGCAGCAAGGTACCTGGTGATAACTCTGCAGTTTCTGCAAGATGATAAATTCCCCACTCATTTTTCCTGTTGCTTCATTTCCAAGCTTAGTTTCATCAACAAACTCCACAATTGCAGTTTAGCTGGGTATGTTCACTACTCAGAATGTTCTAGAATACTTACCATGCTAATATAAAAATTACTGACTCTTGAGTGGGCATGGGGTCTGGTTGTCAGTCATAGGCTGCCTGTTACCAGTGTGCCAGGCCATTATGCTGTGCCTGCATTTCTGGAAGTGGGCACAAAGAAGTTGCCACAGACTGCAGCATCATCCAAATATTATCTCTTCCCACAGTGAGGGAAGCTGCCTTGTCACTGCCTGCTCCAGAGTTTGTTGATTTTTAAAATAGCTGAAAGATAGGGAGAGGCTCAGGGGGCCCCACTTCTACCCGAGGATCTGCAGGCACTTGAGGGTTGCTGTGAGAGGGATAGACATGTTTTTTAGTGGTATGACCACTGGTAAGTTGTTCTGTTAACAATGACACAGACATGGAGGCTGTCTTCTGACCTTCCTGTGTGCCCAAAACACCAGTGCACTCTCATTCATATGTGCATATATGCAAACAAACAATATGTATTGTATATGAACACACACACACACACACACACACACACACACACACACGAGAGAGAGAGAGAGAGAGACAAATAGAGAGAGAGAGAGAGAGAGAGAGAGGGAGAGACAGAGACAGAGACAGAGACAGAGATACACATGCCACATGAAAATACAAAAGTATGAGTCCATGGGATGAGTAAGGAGGTCAGAAAGAGTGGGATGGCACAGGATAGATGATGGGATGATGATGAGGTAATTACAAAATACATTATGTCTGTATATGATAATGTCACAGTGAAACTCATTGTTATATATGATATATGCAAATAAAAAAATTAACAGTATGTTAAAATAAAAACTTCCACAGAGCCTGCCCAGGGTTTGTTTGTTGTTTTTGCACACTCACTGTGTGCCACCATCCATCTATGCCTGTTGATCTGGCTGAGACATGGGATCCTAGGAATCAGAAAGAATTTGAAACTCTAACAATGTTCTTGCTATAGATGGAAAAATCCTTGGTCTTTGACTCAGCAATCTCATGCCTTTTGCCAGTGAGATAGTACACGTTAATGTGTTGGTTCTAGGCAGGGTAAAATCTCAGGTACTTCCTATTTATGAAGCAATATTGAAGATGATCACAACAAGCAATTATTTAGCAATTCCCATCCCAAATGTGTCATTGTACCCAAGGCTTTATGTTAGCATAAGTCAAGTATTCCTTTTGACCACGAGTAGTTGGAAACTGTCTTCACAAGGTAAGGGTTTTCTTTTCTTGCACGAACAAGAGCCTCAAACTAGGCAGCTAAACTGGGGGTGTTAGGGAAGGAAGGCACAGATGCCTGCTGGAACACACACTGCTGTGGTGTGGGACTGAGGGAGTTTTGCGGAGGAACTTAGCAAGGATAAGCATTTGGATGAAAAGATTGTCCTGAGTCTGGTTTCCAAGTATCAAGGCAGATGAGTCTTTTAGATTGTTCTTTAGGATATGTGGTGGAATAGAGGTTCTGTGATACTTTTAAATCAGAGTAAGGCAATAATGCACCATTATATCATATTTTAGCTTCCTGATTGTGTTTACCTCTTTTAGCATTTGCTTCTGGTTTCTCTCACTTCTGCTACTTTCCTCTCAAACTTCTGCCTCCTCCTCATTCAACTCACACTATCTTCTCACTTGACTTTGAAAACTGGAATGCTGTGAAGAAAATCTCCACATCCTTTGCCTCCCACGTGTCTGCAGGCTCTCCAATGGCTCTGCCTTCCCATCTGTTACTATCTGTACTTCCTCGGGTGCAGTCCCTGGACCAGCTGCATCACTGTTACCTAAAGACTTGTTAGAAATGCACATTTCTCCATTCCTACCAGAGAGTTAATGACTGTGGGACTTGAGATGGAGGACAGTAACCTGTGTTTGCACCAGCCATCCAGGGACAGTAGGCTCTCAAACACCACTGAAGAGAAATTATTCATGCTCTTAGCTTAAGACATTACTGATCCTCCCTTGCCCCAAGTGAATCTCTCTAGGAATTCTTTTTTTTTATTAGATATTTTCTTTATTTACATTTCAAATGTTATCCCCTTTCCTGGTTTCCCCTCTGAAAACTCCCTATCCCATCCCCCTTCCCCTGCTCACCAACTCATCCATTCCTGCTCCTTTACCCTGGTATTCCCCTACACTGGGCCATTGAGCCTTCACAAGACCAAGGGCCTCTCCACCCATTGAGGCTATCCTCTGCTACATATACATCTGGAGTCATGAGTCCCACCATGTGTACTCTTTTGTTGGTGGTTTAGTCCCTGGGAGCTCTGGGGGTACTGGTTGGTTCATATTGTTGTTTCTCCTAAGGGGCTACAAACCCTTCAGTTCCTTGGGTCTCTAGGAATTCTTTTGTCTACAATATCATTTGATTTTCTGTGTTTCATCATTGCTATTAACATACAAATGTGGTTCTAGTTTCCATTTTAAGAACAAGTAATGCAGGGTGGTGTTGGCCCACGCCTTTAATCCCAGCACTTGGGAGGCAGAAGCAGGTGGATTTCTGAGTTCAAGGCCAGCCTGGTCTACCAGGACAGCCAGGGCTACACAGAAAAACCCTGTCTCAAAAAAAAAAAAAAAAAAAAAAAGAACAAGTAATACCCACAAACACCAGCAACTACTGATTGCACAAAGAGTCAATTATAATCTTCACCATCCTCATTCTCTCTGAATCACCCCCAAGGACCTACCCAGACTGTTGCTGTCAGCAAATGAGACCTCCACACTGAGACTGGTGGTCAAGTCTCAGGGCCCATTTATGTGGCTCCACAGGTAGCACTGTTCACCATCTCTGCATAGTACACATCTCTATTCACCATCTCTGCATAGTACACATCTCAGCACCACATAGCCAGATTTTCTGCCACTGTTCTATGACTCCTCCGCCTCCTTGCTTTTCCTCTGAAGATCCCCAAACAAGGAGGAGCTAGAGAAAGGACCCAAGGAACTGAAGGGTTTGCAGCCCCTTAGGACAAGCAACAATATGAACTAACTAGTACCCTCAGAGCTCCCAGGGACTAAAACTCCAACCAAAGAGTACACATGGTGGGACTCATGGCCCCAGCAGCATATGTATAGCAGAAGATGGCCAAGTGGGTCATCAGTAGGAGGAGAGGCCCTGTGAAGGCTCTATGCCCCAGTGTAGGGGAATTCCAGGGCCAGTAAGCAGGAGAGTGTGGGTTGGTGAGCAGGGGGAGGAAGGAGGGAACAGGGATTTGTTTTAGTTTATGTTATTTTATTTTATTTTTTTATTTTTTGGAGGGGAACCTGGGAAAGGAGATATTGTAAATAAAGAAAACATCTAATAAAAAAATCTGCTATTCAGATTCAGTTTCTTGATGATCTCCTTGTGGTCCGATGCCTGTGCTCCTCAAAATTTAGCTTGTTTTTGATCTCTGATTACCTGTGTGTTGTTGATCTTTGAGTGTCTGATAGACATTGAATTACCAACTTTTCTCAAACCAAACTTGATGTTTCTATAAAACTTTGTTCCTCTATCTTGTCTGATCATCAATTTGGGGCTGTAAGCTTAGCACTGTCTTTGATGCCTCTCCTGTCTCCTTGTACTGACCTAATCTGTCCTGGGACATCCTCCTGGCCTTACTTTGAAGACATACTCACAATCAATCAGAGTACTATCTATGTTCTTCAGTGATATTATGAGAAAAAAAAAAACCCAAGTCAACAGCACAGCATCATTTCTTTTTAGGTGACTTGAAAATCACTAATGTTGAGGACACACAGCTGACTGACAGGCAATTTGTTTTCTATAGCCTTGTGATAACAACTCTACCCCAGAGTTGTGAGGTAATGGTCACTTGGGTTGCTTTCCAGGAATCTGAAGACCACTTTTTTCTGTAAACACCAGGTTGTGCCTTTGGCTTACAGATATCTGCTGGGTACTGAAATGGAGATGCTTAGTGTCTCTGACTTTGTATTGTGTTTATCTCCTGCTACCCAAACCTTTGGGTCAGTTTGATTGAAATGGGCATTAGACATGTTGATCACTTGAGAAATGTTTTATCCAAAGGATTATATAGAGACACCTTGACTAAGACTTACCTATCCATTGCTTTTCCTTCTTTAGCATAGAAGACACCCAAAGACTGCCATGCCTGGAATGAACAGGAGGTGATACCCAAGTTCCTGGAAAGTCTCTGCCTATTCTCTGGAAGACCATGGAGACTTCCTCTCTCATTAGGCTATAATCTTCATTATTACTCAGCCATTCTTACATGTCTGTGACAATCATGGCATCAGTCCCTCATGTGTTGTGCATGCACATCACAATTATATTTAAACTTACCTATTTTTGAAAATAATTTTATTTATAAAAAGAACTTCTAGAAGGATACAAAATATCTTTTAGAATGTTTATCTCTGGAATTTAGCATTGCTAGCCAGATATAATTTTCACTTAATAGTTTAGTTTATATATGTTAAGTATTTTTTAAGATTATAATGTAATTACATTATAGTCCCTTTCCTTTCTTCCTTCCAAACCTTCTCATGTACTTCCTTGCTTTCCTTCAAATTTATGGCCTCTTTCTTTAATTGTTATTGCATCTATCTATCTATCTATCTATCTATCTATCTATCTATCTATCTATCTACCTACCTACCTACCTATCTATCCATCCACTTAAATAGGTAAATACAATATATTTGTATACAATTGTCCAGTATACAATTTATTTGTTTGTATGTGGTTTTTTTGGCTGACCATTTGGTATTGAATATTCAATTGTTGTACTTCTTTTTTTCTGAGGAAGGCTATTTCTCCCACTTAAGATTCCTTAGTGGCCTGTAGTTGCTATAGTTTATGTAGGGTTGAAGTCTCATGAACTTTCCCCCTTTCATGTTTGCATATCTACTAGTGTTGTCCTTGTCCAGGTCATGATTAGGTAGCCGTGTTTGTGAAATGTTATGATTGTAGCTTCTTTGATATTTATTTTTAGGATACATAATTTCATAGCAAACTTCCTGTTCATCTGGAAGTTTCTCTTACGAACTCTCCATCCTTCTTTCACAATGATCTCTGGTACTTGGGTGCAAGAGTTTTGTTGTAGATGGATCAGTTAGGACCGGATTCTACAAATCTTCATTTTGATCAGTTGTGGTTTTCTGCAAGGCTCCATCTAGCTAAGCTTCCAATTTGCGAATGGGAATTAAAAGAAAGTTTAAGCAGTGGAGGAAACCATTGAAAGCAGAAAGCTGATGCGGAGGATGTAGTTGAACGAAGGGATCAAATTCCAGGCTCAGCAAGCAGCAAAACTTGGCAGCTTTGGCCACATGGTCTGGCTTTAGAGTCAAGGATACTTCAAGAAAGGGGTTGAGGAATCTTCTCCATGGCTAAGGAAAGGAACTGAGACCAGATGTATATCCAGAATGTCCCTGCATGGAGGTCTAGAGAGGCCATTGTGTGAAGCTGTGAAAGTGAAGTCTGGATTTTGTTGGA
Organism: Mastomys coucha; assembly: GCF_008632895.1. NCBI lineage: Eukaryota > Metazoa > Chordata > Mammalia > Rodentia > Muridae > Mastomys > Mastomys coucha. The sequence goes on from NW_022196895.1 coordinate 80,977,002, forward strand.
GACCTCAATATACTGAAGATTTCAGAGTTGTGAGATTTCTGTCAAGGAGAGCTGCTAACAGGAAGTGGAAATCATTCAAAAGAGAGTGTTGTAGCCAGCACAGCTGAAAGAATTGGAGATTGGAAGAGCACTTTGACATTAAACATGGAGATGCAGAGTTTAGAGTTTATCCAGTTAATTTTTGGCCTCGTATTGTCTCACTCTTTTCCCTTTACTCTCCTTTGGGATGATCATGTACATTAGGTGCTAATATATGTCACAAGTATGTGGTCTCCTTTTTAATTTTGATCTCGTAGGGGGTTTAGAGTTAAGAGATTGCCATGAATCTCAGAAGAAATTATGGACTTTCAAACAATATTAAGCCTGTGATATACTATGGGAACTTTTGAAGCTGGATTGATTGCAGTTTTGCATTATGATATGGTTACAAGCCTACAGGACCAGAGTGGAATGTTGTGGTTGAATAGGAATGGCCCTCATAGGCTCATATCTTTGAACACTTAGTCATTAGTGAATGGCCCTATTTGTAACTAGCTGGGGTATGACTTTGTTGGAGGAAGTGTGTTACTAGGAATGGGCTTTGGCCCAGTGGCTCATTCTTCCTGTTTTCTGTCAATCTAGATGCAGAATTCTCAGTTTCTTCTCCAACACCATGTCTGCTTGTATGCTTCCATGGTGATGATGGACTAAAACTCTGTAACTATAAGCAAGACCCAATTGAACACTTTCTTTTATAAGAGTTGCCATGGTCACGGTATCTCTTCACAGCAATGGGACACTGACTAAGACATGTAGAGTTCTGTCTGGTTCTTCCTCCTAGCTCCATGCTCCTAGAATAAGATTCGAAGTATATTTAAAATACTTTGGCCATAGAGCTAAGCTCTTCTCTGACTAGATCATAACTTAAATGAGTCCATTTATTCTAATCTGCATTCTACCATGTGGCTAATTATCTGTGCTCAGATACAATGCATCCATCTTGCTACATTTTCCTTGGTGAATCTCCCTGTGCCTCACTCTATCCCAGAATTCTTTTTGCCTCATGGGTGTCCCATGTTCTAGTCTACCCTTTCCTATAGGTCATAGGTTTTAATTGACAGGTGATATATCCATACAACATACAAGATAGTCTCTCTATAATTCTTCTTTTTAGTTCAATAGAAAGCTCTTTTTCTTTCAAATATAAAACTTGAATACAATAATATCAATTATGAAACTATACTGTATGATATACATTTTCAGTATCCAGTCCATAGTTTTTGACAATCATGAAAAAAATTATTTATATTATCCATTCTATGTTGGGGTGTTAAACGTTTTGTATCTAACTTAAATTTTATCTTGATTTGCATTACCAACCTAAAAACATTTTTTTGACCTAAAAAAATCTTAAATCATAAATAACTCAAGCTTAATTGTAAGACTGTAACTATTTAGTCTTCAACCACAGTATAAACCTGATAAGGAATAATTATCAGCTGAGTAAGTAGGGAGTGAAGTCAAGAGTTTCCAAAATGACAGACAGTTAGCTGCCTAGATAGCAACTCAGAATTGTCTCTATAATATTGAAGCATCCATCTTCAGCATTCTGGCCCAGTATTGAAATTAATCTTAAGCTTGTGTCAATATTTAATAACCTATTCCATACATCAAAAATAACCTGATTTCTCTATCAGTATACAAAACTGTGTACCAATGTATTAAAACAACCTTACTTCTGTATCAATATACAAAATTCTGTACCAATATATCATAATGTAACCTCAATTTTGCATCAAATTATAAAGATCTATACCAATGTAAGATTATGACTATAAAATGTTTTTTTTCTCTCTTTTCTTTCTCTCTCTCTCTCTCTCTCTCTCTCTCTCTCTCTCTCTCTCTCTCTCTCTCTCTCTCTCTTTCTTTCTTTCTTTCTTTTTGGTTTAACAGTAGATTCAGGCTCTGACCCAGGGACGCAGGTGAGATCTCCATTTTCCTCTCCGGTGACTTTCTAAGATGGGACCAGCCTGGAGGCACAGGCTTCAGAATTGGCAGGGCAGCTGGGACAGGATCCTTTCTAACTCAGTCTACACCTAGAAGGGCCAGTGGATCCACAGCCCTCTCTGCCCTT